>NW_010403692.1:15196-24314 GCF_000710305.1 Buceros rhinoceros silvestris
CTGAAGTTTTCTACAACCCCACTGTACCTTTGCAGTGCTCCAGATAGGCATGAAGATGGACACTGGAAGACAAACAGTTACTCTCAGTATAGGGCACAAAGCAGAATTTTTCCAGGGTGGGAGGAGCCCGTTCTTGTTGTCGACGTGGTGCCACAGAAGCATGAAGACCATTGATCTGAACGCCTCCTGCTTTGACGCTATTAAGACAGTGGTCCATAACAACACCAAAAGCTGAAAGACAGGAAAGAAACCTAAGTTTGCACCAACCACTACAAGTTTGTTACTCAGTGTGATCAGACGAACAGTGCTGTGTCAGACACTTACAGCAGCTCCTGTTACAGAGCTGCAGGATAACTTGGAGACTAAGGGGGACCCCAAAGTCCATTCTGCTTCTTAGGAAGTTATAAATTCACCCACACGGCAGTCAAAACAACTAGCAAAAGCCAAGCATAAGAGACCTCACCTTCTATGCTGTCCTGGTATTGGCACACCTGCTCTTGATGCAGCACCGGATCAATACACACGGAGCGAATCCTGGTGGGTAAGCGCAGACTGCGCCCAGGCTCAGCTAAGATTACCACGTGTAGCAGGGTATCAAGGAAGGTCACCCAGTTCCCATTCCACAGAACTTTTCCTGTGCTTGCTGCAGAAGAAGAAGCCTCACTGTGATTCTGTCACTCAGCAGGTGCCAGAAGTCACTGCTTATCAAATGCAAAGTCTGCTGGATGTCCCCAGCTTGCCCTGTGAACTCCAACAGCCAGTTCTGCATTGGAGGTAACAGCTTTCCCAGTGCTCTGTGAGAACTCTTGTTCTCCATTATCACCAAAAGTGTAATTACCACAGTCAGGTGGACCGTGAATACAAATGGAATATTTGATCTTTTAATTCATCATAACAATTCTTCTATAGAAAGAAAATTCACCTTCACTGTTGCATTCCAGAAGGCCCTGGAAAGTTGGTCCATAATTATATCCACGCAGATGCAGCTCTTGGTAAATGTCTTCCTTCAAGAGGTCTAACTTTGAGCTCATGTCTACTTGAGTATGAAAGTCAGACTGGTTATGGAAGTTCTTCAGAGCCGTGTTTTCTAGGAGTGAAATCTTCCCTGATGGGAACAGCGTCAAGATTAAGAACCATTCCTCACCATAAATAATAGATTTTAGTAGGATAGTACAAACACTTAAACTTCACTTACCACTCACAACCAGATTCCCATTCCCTGACACCTCAAAGCAATGAGAAGCAGGCATGAGTCTTACTTCCAGCTGTACTGATCCTGCAAGAAACATTGAGGAAGACAGGATGGTGAGGTCATTCACTGCTACATCCTCAAGGAGAGATTTCTCTTTCACCACCTCCAGACCTACTGCACACCACATACAAAGATGACCATAACATGTGCAGCTTGACTGCATGAATTCACTTCTTTGTTCAGTCATGTTGTACTCTTCATTATATTCTTTCTTCTGTGCTCCTCCTCGCTTTCCCCTGACACTTCTCTCCTCCCACTCCCTTCATCTCCATTACACAGTTTTGCATTTGTACCAGCACTCACTCACCATTTTTGGGAAGGATAGTTGCCTGATGAATTGTTACTTCTTCAAACATAACAGCAATTTGCTTCATGTCCATGCCAAGAGATCGTGCCAGGGTTCGCCAAGCCAGTACTAGGTACCCAGTTGCTGGGTACAGGACTCTGCCATCGATGCAGTGACCAACCAAGTAGTGGTCAGGAGCGCCAGGACTTGCATCTGTCAAAGATTAAAGAGCAGAATAAGAATAATAAACACACTCTAAGAAAGAAGTCTTCTCCCTTCAATGTCTCTAAGAGGTTCTAGTGGTTTCCTGAACTATCCTGCCTGGCAACATGCAGCTCCTACAACTACGGAGTCTGAATCAAGACAGTTTCCTGCTCTGTTCATATTCTTTCATCCCATTTCAGAAGCAGATTCAGTCTTTTTCAATCCAAACCAAACATTAAGCTTCAGTCAAGACTTTCAGGAATGCTGCTTTGAGCATCCTTTTCCTAGTTTCACAAAAGAAATGCAGAGGTAAAGCAAAGAAGAGACAAACAAACAGAAACCCCCAAACAAGCAAACGTACCAATATTGTAGACTGAAGCAGATGCAGAGCCTTTGGAACCTGATGGGAAGTCTTCAGCTTTTGGATAATCCCAGTTCTGGCTGTGGTCCCATTTGATGTATGGAGAAATAAGTGGTGTTCCCACCGGGACAGGGTATTCCACACGTGGGAACAAGTTATTTCCAAAAACATTTAACCTAGGAAGACAAAAAGGATCAAAGAAGGGGGAGGGGGATGGGGAATTGACCATAATCCTTAGAGGTCAGACAGTAATTGGTTTTGGGCTCCATGTCTGAGATTTCTGCAGGAGTACCATCAACACTTACAGCAATGAAATTTGTAATTCTAAGTATATAAGATGCAAAGTTTATTTCTAAGAGCTACTTTTAGGTTCCTAGGCCTCTAAAACGGGACTCCTCTTTAAAAGGCACTTTCCCAGCCCAAGCAGTCTAACTCAATGCAACACTTCATAACTCAGCATGTTAAATATGTAAAGCACATATGTAAACTCCATTTTTTTTAAGGTTTATTGAAGAAGTGTAGCGTGAAAACACGCACGCTAGAGAAGAGACTTGAATTCTCTCCTTACTGATATGCCACTCGCCGTCCTCCCTTAGTCTCCTTACCCAGTTAAATGAATCTTTCCAATCTGTGTTAGGAAGAACTCCAAATTATTTTTATGATCCTTCTTCATCAAAGGTATAATGGTGCAAGTTGATTTCAAGGTTCTCTTCAAGATAGCCTGGTCAAACAGAGTCCATAAATCACTGGTGGAAGGCACTACTTACTAATTGTCTCTGATTTTTTTTCTCTATAGATCTCAAATCACTTCCATTACTGCGCCAAGAATTCTGTGCTAGGTGCTAGCATGTACACTATTTTAGCAGGTAAGAGGAAGAGCAGCACAATGCCCTTCCATCAATCCAAGAAGTCACACAACTAGTAGAGCAGAACCTACATAATATTAATGAAGTTCTGCCAAAACACAGATCTCACTTTCCCAAGCAGATTAAGTGGAATTAAAAGCTGCGTTTCAAGAACTGCAAGATCACCCTCTCAAGCCTCCCACTCATGCACACACACAGAGCTTTGGCCCTTACTCCCAGGAGCAGTCCTTTAGTCTGAAGCATCCTAGAGCATTTTCCAAGTGACAGCTATTAAACCAAAAACCACAGTCTTGAACATCTGACCCAGCTTGTATCTTCTCTTCAGTGTGATCCCACAGTCTTTAAATGGGAAAAGGAAGGGAGGGAAGAGAAAACCAGAATCCTCTCAAACCCAGGTGATGAAGTATTTAATCACTTGCATTAGAGTCCAAAATTGCACAGTAATTTTAACATTAAGTGTATAATCTTTTTGTAGAGGAAAAAGTGCAAAAGCTCTGCTCTGATTATCCCTTCAAGTCACTTTTAAAGCATAAATAAGACTAACATAATAAATACACACTGGACTGGACCTCAGAAGCACTCTGTAACTATTAAACTTGAAAGTAACTATATGATTCTTCTTAGGACTTTTCTCTTGCATGACACAGGTCAAATAGAACAGACCAGTCCTTGAGACTTAAAGGACAGGCACAAGACCATAGCGCTGATCTTGTAAAGCAAGTGCATCCTAACACACCTCATGTTCTGCACCCTCTACTACGGGTCTAATTCCACAAAGATTCTTACAGGATAGGGAGAAAGGAATGATGATCTGATTATTAGGGGAAAGGAGTTTATGAAGAAAGAAGGCTCCTGTGGTCTCAGACTACTTGCTCTAGGAGAAGAGGAAACACCACTACCACCTTCTAAGACAAGAACTTCAAACCTAATTCAGTGTACAGTTGGTGAAAACAGATTTTTCTTAAAGAACATCTGTTAGTCTTGAATTTCTCCTGTCACCCCAATTTCACACACTCTTCATTAGAAGCAAACAATGAAATCCTTTTCTTACTCATTGCACAGTTTGGAGAGATGACTATCACCTATCTGAAATGCGTGGCAATAAATAAAGGCTACAGTGTGAATATCTGGATTGGGAAGTGGCAGTGTGTTGAGATTTTTGTCTATTAACAAACACAACACCCCCCCAAAAAAACCCCCACCCAAACAAAACCAAACAAAAACCTCACACCAAAGCCCACACAAGAAAACTACAAAGAAAATGTTAAAACTAGGAGAGATTCAAAAGTACCGGAGGGAGAAAGTGTTCTCAGAACTAGGACGAAAAAACCCAAAACCCCATAAAAACCAAAACACAAACCCAACCCAACCCAACCGACAGCATTCCCTAGTCCTCAGACCCCCAACCTCCTTTCTGCAGCAGCGTACAAGTGTAGCATCATACTGACACAAGCAAACACAATACCTGTAAAAGGGCATGAGGAGCAATCTCTACTACAACAGCATTCTCTGGAACATGCTTCAGACCATCGTGGAAGAGCACTGGATTCACTAGGTTGTTCACATAATACTCTGCAGAAGAATTCCTAGCCAGTTCACTCTGCCACTGAAATTCAGGGACAGATGTACTGATCCATCGTGCTGAACGAGGTTTAGGGTGTGGAATAACCTAGAGACAGACAAGAAGAGAGATGGGAGGAAGAGTTACATGTCATAGGCAACAAGGAGAGAGGCAAAAGCAAGCAGGCCCTCCGTTTCACAAGCCATTTTTCTCAGCTCGATTGCTTAGGACAACCTTCTGCTTGAGGCCACAGGAGTTCAAACCTTCGGTCTCACAGAGGTATACATGCTCTTCAAGAGGTTTCCTTCTCGTCCTAAAGGAAGGAACCCCCTTAAGCTCAGCATCACCCACACTCAAATCCAGGTGCCCAAGCGCAAGCCACGCGAGCTGTGGTCTGGCCATATTTACCTTTTTCAGGGCACTGAGCAGCCCTGGTGCAATAGATGCCATGTAATAGGAATGATATGCAACCCCAGCACTGCGCACCTCCTTCGCAAACACACCATCCTTTTTCAGTTCAGCTACAAACTTACTCACGGAGTCCTAAGAAAAGGAACATAAGTGAAATAAAAATAAAAGTCATAACGATATTTGGGATCTGTATGAGTCACTGCAGTCCCATCATGCCCTTCATCACTTGCCACTTAAGGGGAGCCACATCTAGGACGATGCTATTGCCCTACTCAGCCTTACAAGCTATCAGTCATTACGCCCATGGCTGTAAGACTCTTCAGCATAAGAGATCTTTCATTACTAGCTTACCGAGGCACTAACATCACTTCCTCTCACAGAGCATTTGAGTACTGAGGTTTACACAAAGCATCACGTTCCCTCCCACCACTCTAACCCAGCTTCCCTTCGCAAGCATCTGAGCTGTAACTCAGCTTCATGCCTTCTTCAAACTAGAACTTCAGGGGTCCCAGTCACAACTCCGGTATGCAATGCATTAATTTCTTGCTCACCAGAGGCCCCGAAACAGTGACAGTATCTTCAGAATTGTGACAGGCTGGCACCACATTTGGAGGACAGCGTTGCTTACATTCCTCCCACGACAGACCTGCAGAAGGAAGACCATAACACAGCTGTTTCTAGCATTAAGCCTCCTAAGGGGAGGCAATCTGACTGCACAATCACTACACTTAATTCAGCATTTTGCAAAACTGGGAAGGATTCTTAAGACAAAACCAGACATCTCCCCTTCCCCCAAAAGTGATTCTGCAAAAGCTAAGAGTATGTATCTCAAGGCTTCAACATGACATTTATCACTGTGCACTGAGCACGAGACCAGGACTGGATCTAGCAGTCCGTTAAGGGATAGCGTGGGGGGAATCCACATACTTCGAAATAAGCTACAGAATTGGGTGTTTTGTCTCTTCTTGCCCATCTGAGTTACAATAGGAGAGAGAACACGTGAGCTTGACTCACAGGAACTGAGAGCCACAAAATATCCACAGAAATCAACAACTCCAGTGGCTTAAACTAGCTCAACATGTGCAGCATCTTGTCATATATTACATGGACACAGATCACAGGAAGAACTTGAACTCAACATCAGACTACAAAAAGCAAATTATATGCAGCACTCTGAGGTAAGTTCTGTGATAAGTGTCATGTACTTAATACCAAGGAAAAAAAGCTAAACTGATTAGGTAGTGCTTTGTAGCACTGAAGGAAGAAGTCTAGGTTAATAACAAGTGATCTAGTCAAACTGCATTAGACCTGCAACAGCTTTCCTCTTAAGTGTTTCAGTTTTTAATTGACCACTGGGTCAAATAATAAGAAACAGAAGAACAACAATGTTACCCATAATAATTTTATTTTTAAACATAAGTCACCATGAAGCCACATCATGAAGAAAAACTGCTGGGTCCAAAGCTCAAAGTTTCACCCAGCAGTGGGCAAAACTGGAAGACTTGCAGGAACACTGAGCAAAGATTGTTCAGGAGAAAGCTTCTTTCTTGTGCTTTTAAGCCACATTAAGTTCTAATGGCATTAAGTTCTGCTAGCCACTTGTCCACTACAGAAATAGTGGCTTACTGGTTTCACATCTCATTACTCTTGCAAACAATTTTTTTTTTAAATATTGCAAATATATCTGTGTGTATACACACACCACACATATATATCAAGAGCCAGAAACCCCAGTGCCTTAGATTCTCACTTCTCTTTTAAAAGACATTATTTACTAGGCTTCTGTCATTGGTCACTTGTCAGTAAATCTCTCCATTGCCATTTAGTTTGAGATGGATTGCTAAAATTGTTGTATCCCAGGTCAGAAATTACTACCATTACATCAACTTCAACATTTAATAACCTGTTCTACATCAGAAGAGGCAACAGTGGCCAAAATTTTACAGGCTTGATTGTCTCCACCACACATTTCAGACCCCATTTTATCCCAGTGCCATACAACAGAGGTAAGGTGTACTTTCTCGTATCACTCTTTTGGTAAGAGTATACCTACCAACCGCAGCCATTGCTCCTGGGGGCAATTTGGCCTCTTGAACGCACATTCCCCGCCAGTAAGCGGAAAGAATGGCTTCTTCATGACTTAAGGAGTCGTCTGCATAGCCACAAGCTAGTTCTCCCACTGAGTGGCCCACGATGCCATCAGGCTGCAGACCTGCAGCCTTCAGCATATCGATCTGGGCAACCTGCAAAGACAAGCAGGATTAGTGATGCCACGCCACGGCGGGGAGTACACTACAGAACGGCTTTTTGGTACAGCCATTCTGCTTGGCCTCACTGCTTCCCCCTCCCCCACTCCCACCCCCGCCACAACTGCGGCTCCAGCCTTATTTCAAAGCTATTCCAAAGGTCGTTCTGTGACTCCAGTATTGTCTGGGCCTCTCACTACGCAGCTTTCCACTAAGCAGCTATTTCCAACACAGGAGGCTGCCGAGAGCGTGTCTGTACAAAGTAAGAGGCGAGCTCTGCCTCTCATTGATTAAGAAACAATGAATTCCATACTGACACTCAGAATTAAAACAGACTTAATTTAGCATCACCTAGCTTATTTGCAGAACACATTTTAGAAGGCATTCAATGGAACCTTCTTCCTCAGCATAAACATTTACACAAAACTTAAAGGATATTCCTTAGTCTCTTGAAAGAAGAAACAGCCTCACGTACATACAGAGATTCACAGGCAAATCAGTTTAGATCAGTAGTAGCCCAAGCGTCTTGCAAGTGTCAGAGCCCAGACCTGTCAGGGGTACACACTCCCTCCTACCAGGGAGGTATGTCCAATAGCTGCCATTTGCTGATTACACAAAACAGGCTTCCATCAATCGCTGTAATGTGTTACCGGCCAAAAAGGCAGGCTAGCAGAGCGTGCTTGTGTGGATTGAGTCCATGACCCCTTCCACAAGTCATCGGGGTCCTACCTGAAGAGCAGTTAATCCAACGAATGCATTGACAGTGTCATCAAAAGTGTTCTCATCTGCTCGCTGAAGCAGGTCTGAGACCTTCAGGCCTGTGCTCTTCAAAGCCTCATCCGAGCGCAGTATCGACTGCCGAAACACATCCAACTTCATCAGGCTCAGGCCCATACCTTGCCACTGTGATCCCATGCCTGCAGGACAGGCACAAACAGAGTGAGCTTTAGCAACGCTCCGTAAAAGGAGTAGACACCACACACTTGCTCTGGCAGTGAAAGCATTCTATTTAAAAGCAAAACATTGCGATCTCTAAATTAGGTGCTGTTTATTTCCCTGTATTTGCTCTCATCAGAAGCTAGCAAAGTTGGAAAGATTAGATAATATACAGGAAAATGAGTCTCCTAGACACATCACAGGGCTGCAAGGTATTTCCTCACGCTAGAGTGGGAAAACAGCATTATAGCAGAGAATCCAATTGTTCAAGGTCTCCAGAGGAACACAGAAGCCTGGACTCACCGCTGCACACTTACCTGAGCAGATGTACCAGAGTGGTCTACCAGATGCTTGAACTTGCTGAACCTCTTTTATGTCACTCTCAGTGCCAACTAGCGTGTAGCCCCTGTAGGGCATGGAGGACGTGGGAATTGTAGAGATATCACTGAGCAGGCTTACAAATGGGCTGCATACTCCATGTTTTCTGCTCTCCTGAATTTGTATTTCCACAGCTTCCTGGGTTCTGCCACAAATTTGAACCAGCCTTGGCATGTTGCAAGCCACCACAGGCTGGCGTTTGTTCCCATTCGGCCTCAGAATAACATGAGCATTAGCACCTCCAAAGCCAAAAGAGTTGATGCTGGCAAGGCCACCTTTCACTGGTGTTGGTTTACAAACTACCTCCAAAGAGCCGTCTTGTAAGGCAGGAATATCTGGATTTGGGGTATTGAAATGAAGGTTTGGAGGCCATAGCCCATGTTCCAGAGAGAGAATGACCTGGAAGAAAAAACCCAGAGTGTTCTGTGCTCCGCATTTTCTTGTGACAAACATGATTTTGTTGTTATTGTTTTACTATAAATGACCACGTAGCACACACTAAAGCAGCTCTCTGGGAAAAGGGACACTTCAGAGAATAGCACTGTTAGTGTTTATAACGTACACCACGGTATGGATGAAGAGGTTTATTTTATGACTCGGGTATCCTTCCTGCTATG
>NW_010403692.1:24383-25038 GCF_000710305.1 Buceros rhinoceros silvestris
TATGACTCGGTTATCATTCCCGCTATGAAGAAGGTGTCAGTCTAAGAAGTAGAGGCACTAAAAAAAGTAAATTTTTGTCGAGAGAAACTGCTGTCTCCATAATTTATTTGCAGATGAAGCTATTTGCAGCAAGTTGCAGGTAACATTAACCACTTTAAAGAACCTAAAATTCTAGCAGTGACAGTGTACGTGACTTCAATTTACGTGGCTGCTGGTAATAGGCTTATAACCACGTGCCAACCTTAGCTAGCGCTCTGCTAAGCAGTTTAGCAGCCAGAGCCAATAGATGATTGTCTGCCTACAGCAACAGTTAGTAGGATGGTTGCTAAGACAACCAGTTATTCAAGCTGGTAGCCTCATCCCAGAGAGCTCACTTGTCTTCTTGCCAATGTAAGAGAGTAGAAGAAGAGATGATATATGCCTGACACACTGCCAGAACGATCAGCTACTGTTTTGGCACTGAAAGTCCACACTGCCTCTTATCTTTGGTCATTGCCAACTACTCCAAACAATTAAATCCCTCTACTTGTACGCACCTCAAACCCAAATGACTTACACCAGCATTCTGCTGGAAGGTCCAACAGAAAGGATATTCAATAAAGTGATCCCAAAGCCTTTACTCAGAGCAGAGTTGTGCTCCTACAGAATTCAGCAG
>NW_010403692.1:25120-31693 GCF_000710305.1 Buceros rhinoceros silvestris
AGGAAGAGGGAACTAAAGTGCATGTACACACAGTAGAGGGCTACTAGGGCAGAATAGCCACCTGAGCTTTTACAAGTACTTGCAGGTGAAGCAAGAAGTAAATAATTGAGAATTGCAAATTTTCATTGAAATAAGCAAACATAAAATAAAAAAAGACCCCACACACTTTGTGTTCCCCCTCTCCCCCAATTCTCCTTCAAGGCACCTGTTACCTTGGCTAACGCAGCAAGCCCAGATGCAGGCTCTGGATGACCCATGTTTGACTTGGTTGATCCAATCAACAGCGGCTCTCTCTCACATTGACAGAAGGCATTTGCAATGCCATTTAATTCCTGTGGATCTCCAGCCTAGCAGGAAGAGAATCAGAATGGCTATTAGCTAGCACTTCCACAACACCTCACAAAAGAGAAATCTGAAAGACCAAGACGTTTGGGCAAAACCCAAGGTGGTGAAGCAGTACATAATCTAGTAACTGGCAGAAGGGAGAAATACAGTTCATTTTGGAAAAACAAAGAATAATTTGATGGAGAAGTGAGGCAAGTAATGCAAGGGAAGAAAATAAGGGAGAAGAAAACACTCCAAACCCAGAGGGGCCATGCTGACCTTGGTGCCTGTCCCATGAGCTTCAACATACTCCACTTCTTCAGGTCCGATACCACATTCTCTGTACAAAGAGCTGATCAGCTGCTGCTGCATCTCCCCAGAAGGGAATGTCACACCTAGGACCAAAACTGCCGTCAATTCCTCTCTCCTACCAGATGCTTTCTGTTCTGATTTTAACACCCTTTCAACTGCTTGAGGCTACCAGGTCCAAAAACGCAAAGAGAGACTTTTTCAGGATTTACACCAAACACAATAAGCCTCTCAGAATCTTTGAAAGGAGAGCAGGGGAATCAGAAATGGACCTAAATCAATGTGTTAGACTAGTACAGAAACATATTGGTTACCAAGTACTAGGAAATGTCTAGATGAAGCAGAGCATGTAAAACTTGGTGTGTCCCTAGCTATAGAGTGGGAGAAGTGGGACAGCAGTAGGAAAAGAGCCTTAGTCATAACACCACCCACATTTATACCATCAGTGCAGAAGTTACCGCAGCGATGTCCCAAAGAAGGCTAAACAGGAAGCAACAGGACATTGCTGTCACTTAGTACTCCAGAAACCACTATTTGTCTCCTTCAACTTCACAAAATAGGGTCCTGAACTTTGCATTACCAAAACAGAAAGAGAGAAAGAGCACAACCCTTCACGTATCTAAAGACGAACAACCCCACAAAAGCCCAGTTTTGATGACAAAGACTCTAAACTGAACAGTTTTGTAGGTATCTCACTTTTCAGAGGCTCAAAGCCTACCTCGCTTCTTAAAGCCATCAGTGTTACTTCCAGCATTTATTATTGTGGCATAAATTCGCTTAGCCATAGATCTCTTGGTCAAAAGAACGACAACAGCAGCTTCAGAACGACAATACCCATTTCCTGAGAGAAGAAAGAACAAGTCACTAATACTGTTTTGGTTTGAAAAAAGTTGCAAAACACCATGCAGTAAGGTGGATTTCATTCCTGAGCTACCACTTATAGCAGACCACTTTGAGAGTATGACATAACCATTTCTTTAAAAGAAAAAATTAACATCATAGGAAGGCTCACTACTCATCCGAAATGATGATAGGACGTTTCCGTCAAGAGGCAGCTATTTACTCTCCCCAATGGCTGAGGAATGAACCACACAGCTTCTTCCCCACAGTTAGTTTCCCAGGTTCAGTGGAGTACGCAACACTGATCAGGTCTGGGGTAAGTCCCAAACAGTGCACACAGGAAGAGCTACGAGGCCAGCTCTTTGCTGTATTACAAGAGCACCTGGTCACAGACTCCACAATAAGGTCCTCCCACACAACAGGACAACCTTTTGTACCAATGCCTTACCTGAAGCATCAAAAGACTTGCAGGCACCATCAGGACTAAGCATACCCAGTTTCATGAACTGCACAGAAGTGTTGGGTTTCAGCAAAAGGTTGACCCCTCCTACCAGCGCTGCACTGCACCGACCGTGACGAATTGCCTTATAAGCATTTTCCAGAGCAATGAGACTAGAGGAGCAGGCAGTGTCAATAGTTATGCTTGGCCCTTAGGGAACAGAAAGGGAAAACAAAAAAAAACCTCTTTAATTCCTAGAGCTGCTCTCCAAAGACTACAGGATGTCATCAAAAGAGAAACACATTTTTTAAAAAGTTAAATAAAAGTTGCTTCAAAACATAACAGGTAATCCCGGGACAATGGGAGACAAGAATCACCATCTCTGCCTGCCCACCAGGTAATAAGGGATGAGAAAGGTGGAAAAAATTTGCAAACAATTTGGCTTTAAGGGCATTTTCTAAAATTCTCTGTCTAAATTTCTAAAATTTCTCTGCCTCCATCAAAAAGAGATACTGTAGCTTCACAGGCAGGTCTCATCTATTTCCCCACTTGGATCAATAAAATCCCTTCCTGGTGCTGCCCCTGCCATTATCTGTTCTCTGCTGCTCTCCAGAGCAATTTCCATCCCTCCCCTCTTTTCATTGCCACGCATGGTTCATGCCTATGCCTTCAATCACATCATTCTGGTGACTCTTCCACTTGACTTAAAAAGAGCCAACTGTTCTAGTCAGTTTGTATCTGGGCTACCCGACTCCTGCATATCCTGATACCAAACAGTCGTCTAAACGCCAGAAACGACCTAGGCCTCCTAACGACATCATCATCTTTCAGCAACCGAGTTACAAAGCCTTATCATGAGTCTTATCACACAATAGTTACAATACAATAGTTGCCTGTTACTTTATCATCCCCAAAGGGGTCTACATCATCACATCCACCTCATTCCTCTACGGGAACTGTGGCACAGTCATGCTGAAATTGCAGTTGCTGATCAGCATCAACAGGTTTGGGGGCACTTACCTTTGAAGTCAAAGAAGTAGGAAATCCTGTTGGCAAACATAGCACGCTGGCAGCCAGTCATACTGTATCCCAAAAGCTCTTCTGGATCTTGGCTAAGGGCTTCGATAGCTTCTGACCCACTGGTACCAATCCATACACCGGTGTCTGTGCCACGGAGGGTGGCTGGATTAATGCCTATGGAGGAATTGGGAGGTAGATTACAGTAAACGAACTTACAAGAGGCAAACCAGGGAGGTATCAGGTACAATGGCATCAGCTCATAAAAAATCACTTACTGTCCCTTTCTGGCAGGCCTGCAGCATTGTTCCCTACCTATAGTTACCTTTTATCTGTTTCAGTTGCAGACCTTACAAGCCTGACTGCAGAGTCCAGCAGAACTCTGGCATTGGCTTTTGACCAGAACATACTGTGCCTGGAGACAGCTTTTCAGCTTAGCCACGCATTGCTAGAGCCTTGTGTAAAAAAGCGTATGGATTACGAAAGACACAAATGCTGATCACATAAGCTAACAGCTGACTTCCAGTGCAGAGAAAAGGAGCAGACTGAAGGGGAGAAAAATCACAGCACTTGCGATGTTGTGTGAGCACAGGAAGATATATCACTTGCCACACAGAAAGCCTAGATCTGGAGTGCAAGATAAAGGGAAATTCTTAAGCACAAAGGCCAACAATGAAGAGAAGAAACAACCCTGCTCTAAGAAACTGCAGAGCAAGCTCAAATTGCAGCAACCTCTGCTGTTCCTTCTTTGTGCTTCAGGAGTCCTGGAGACAAGCAGAATATTCAAGCCTCCGAGCTGAGGAACAAGTGCTAATTTTAATAAGTCAGTACTAGGGAGGTGGTTCCAACTTCTTCCCCATGTGCTTATGTTCAGACATGAAACTGTTTAACATGAGGAATAAGCTTTCTGCTTTTGGGCTCTGCAAGTAACTCAAAAGCTCAAGACACGGGCAGTGATGGAGGAAAGGCTCCTATTTCTGAAAGCACACTTCCTGGGCAAACCTTCTACAGAAGCAGATAAAACACCACAGGTTTTCCATGAACCTGGCCAACAGACAGGAATACATCAGGCCATCTGACATTCTCTGAGGTCATGGATGAGAATTCTAACCAAGCCATCTTCCTTTTGCACTACAAATACACCTTTAACAAAGGGATCTGTTATGAAATATCAGAGTAGAGCAGAACAAACAAAAGCTCTAAAACTGTTGACTGTTTTAAGTGTTTCTGTCATCCTGGTTGTACTATGATGGAGGTAGAGATCTGCTGGCAGTCAGCATAGATTTTCTAGCTTGAGTTCCAGAGAAAACAGCTTTGTTCTAACCCCTGTTCCAGTTCTTTGGTCTCCTCTACTGTGATGGCTTTCTCTTGTTAGAGATGTCACTGCACAGGTGCATGGCTGCACCAGCTGCACAGAGTCAACGCAGCACAGTTCTCCTTATTCAGCCATTCAGCAGCTCACCTCCATCCAACACGGCTTCGTAAGAAACTTCCAACAGCAAGCGAAGTTGGGGATCCATCGTATGAGCTTGTTTGGGGTGAACTCCAAAAAAGGATGCATCGAATTTGCTTATGTCCTTGAGTTTTCCACTTCTCTTGGGCAGTCCATACAATCCTGAGAAGAAAAATTCAGCTCTGAGATACCAAATAGATCAGTTTTGAAGCATGAGACAAAGTACAGAATGATCGCAGTTGGTTCTCCATTACCTGTGAAAACTCACTTCCCTGTTGCAGTACGCAGAATGCTGCACAAATATCTATCTCCCCATCTCTCTCTGAACCTTACTTGGAAATGGGAACACTGCATTAACAAAAATAATGCCATTTTAAGACTCTTCCAGATATGGCAGCACAAGGTATCTAACTAGTTTAAGCATTTTTGCTTTGGCAAGTTGTACCAAGCACAAAAACAGAGTCCAAATCAGTGGTTCCAGTCACTCACCAGTTAGAAGAAAACAAAAGTTTCTTTTCACTTCTGCAAATCAACTAGCTTGAATTGGATAGCCATGTGCCAAACACTTCAGAAAGACAATCAGACAGAAAAGAACATTGTAAAGAGCTGTAAGTCACAGGACCAGAGTCCCAGTGCTGCTTCTGAAACCAGAAAAATGTCAGAGCCATCTTACTGGCACAGCTATCAGCAGCAAGTACAGGATTCATGCTGCTTAGCTGCTCTGCACGAGCATTCTTTTATTTGGAAGTAAGCTATATACTGTTTATAAGCTACTACTGCATGAGACATGACATTATAAAATGGATTGCTTGAGACTTCCATAAGAAAAGTGTTCTGTTGCTGACATATCAGAAGTGAATTCAGAAGCTCTGGCAGGGTTTCACATCTAATACGTCCTTTCATTTCACAGGATAATTCCTCTAAAACACTCAGAACTCAGGGTTTCAAGAGGGGAGAAAGTAAGCACTCACCTGGCTTCCACCTCCGATCATCCTCTGTGACCATATCAATTCCATTAAGCAGGTTCTCCCAAAACTCTTGCAAGTTGTCTGATTCTGGCAGCTTTCCTGCTATGCCTGCAATCACCACGTCCTCCATCTCTTCACTTCTCCCTATTGACGAGATCGACAAAGCAGTGAGACGAGTAAGAGTTCACACAGAGAAGGAGAGAGTATGTGTCTCTTGTCTTCCTGACATGTTTTGACAAACAAGTGTATTTGCAGGAAAAACACCCACACGAGAACAGTCCATGGAGTCTCTACCAAAAAAAAAAGACATTCCAACTAATCAGATGGACCATAACATCTGAGGGGTCAGTGAGGATGAGAAAACTGATCCTCAAGGAATGCTTGGCTCTGAGAACCACTAGTTTCTACATAACAACTAGAAAATGAACAGGTCTAGCTATACTAAGTGCAGAGCCTCCGTGAAGTCAGTAGAGAAGAAAGATTAACGTGCTGGAGCAGGGGCGGGTGGAGAAATTATGAAATACATATAGTAAAATACATAATTACAAGGCAAACCTAGCAGGTAGCAAAACAAGTTCTACAATCATTCCAAAGTTAAATGCTAACGAACCAATAATCAGAAAGTTTGTTGGAGCAGAAAAAAAAATTAACAACAAAACCCCACAAAACAAACACAAAACCAGCCAATGAACCACCCCCCCAACAAACAAAACCACCCCAAAACACACAGAGAAGAAAATCCACACAAAAGCAAAAAGACTACAGTACAACTTAGCATCATTTTAAATACCAAAACCACAAAGTTTACACCTAAAGTGTTTCCCAGCTGGACCCTGCACTGCCACGCATTTGGAACGGAGTACACGTGACAGAATGGTGTTTTAAAATCAGAATTGGCAGAACAGGTCTGTATTCCAGAGGAGATGGAAAACCTTAGCCATTGTCCCGAGAAATGTGCATTCGAAGATCCCAGTGTCCAACAACACAAGAGAGCATCATGCTGCGTAACGCAGCGTGGCAGGCCATCTGTATGGATCAGAACACCAAATGATGGCTCACAGATTACATTTTACTCAATTTATTTTCTATTACACTAAAAATATATTGACAACTAACCAGAGAAAAGGCAAGTTAACCTGATGTTTCAGTTAAATTCAAATTAGAGTTTGTAAATCCTAAGTAGGCAGTTTAAAGGAGGGGGGAATAAAACCACCATGCATATA
>NW_010403693.1:0-3243 GCF_000710305.1 Buceros rhinoceros silvestris
TATTATTGTGACCGGATCTTGGTGTTTTACCACGGCCAAACCGGTGACACCAGGTTTATGAAAATCCAACATCCTCCTTGCATTTTTCTTGCAACAGCCACAAAAATCTGAGGCGAATATTATACCTTAGACTATATGTTCTTTCCAAAACACATTTGAGAGCTTCAGCCGCTCAGTCACAGAAAAAAGAAAAAAAAAAAAGCCATAGAGATTAAATCTCTTAATTATCTGACAGTGAAATGATAACTCTAATTGGAGCTTTGTGTATTCTTAGACTTTTCTTACTTTGTCATAAAAATTATACCTACTTGATCTTCCCAAAAGTATGCTGTAGTACATGTAATTTAATGGATCAGGCTGGGACAAGGTCTGCTGTTCAGTGAATATTTGCTGCCATCTGCAGACAAAATGCAAGAAATGCTTTTCTAGAAATAATATGTCAAACTTTTTTTTTCCTCCAAGGCAACTTGTTTGTAATGATTAAATAAATAGTAACTGAAAGATTCAAGTGTCTAAAACCATCAGCTAGAATAAACTCCTGGGAAATCTGTCAAGCATTTAATATGCATTTTGATTTTCTGCTGGAATTTTCTGAAGTAAATATTGCATAGGTTCTTAGAGCTCTTTGTCTGATTCTTTTGAATGACTGTTTTTAATAAATGTTTTTCAAAATAATAAAATATTATTTTAAATGGTTTTGTAACAGAAATTAGTGCCTTCTGAAATGTGAACTTTGAATTTGGCTGATCCAAAGTTTTTACACTGCAACTAGCAAATATTAGTAATACAGTTTTCTCACGGTTTCCCACAGAAAAAGACTAGTCTCACTATCTTTGTATTGTTTTCATGGGCAAGGACTATTGAATTTTTTTCTCATCTTCAGCTCTCAGCTTCAGACAATTGATCTCAACTAATCTGTTCATATCCTATTTCTAATTCATCAAGAAGTGATTAGCTGTTGTGTCCTGTGTCCCAAACTCTTCTTAAAAAAAAAAAAGTTATTTTTTATAGTGTACTGAAAGATTTTTTCCTTCTAGAAAATGAGATGGAATTTTCTACAACTTTTACTCATACTACTTCAACCAAGCAATAGAATTTCATAAAAAAGAAGTAATATTGTAAGAGGGCTGATTTGGAACAACACTGAGCACAGGATCTATAGACAAACATTACAGAGGGACATAAACCTAGGTCAATGATTGACTGTAGCATCAGTGTGGATCCGTTAAAACATGTTTGCATCATTACACAAAGTAAATTTTTTTTTCCTGGACTGTTCTGAAACACTGAGAACTTTGCAGCAGTATGTCACTGTAGATCACCCCAGCATGGATAAAATTAAAGAAGACAACTTCTTAATAGTTCTGATCACTTTTTTGTTTATAAATTACCAGTGAGGCATTCGAGTTGATCCAGAAAAGCCAAACAGCATGAGGCAGATATTTAATGAAAAAAAAATCAAACAAACTTCTACGTATTCATTGCCATTGTTAGACAATTTCATAGGTTATTTCATATTTTCTTCAATACAATTTTCACATACTATGGAGTCTCCATCAGTAGTAACCATTATTTGTAAAGACAAGATTTTAGGTCATTTTGATTGAAATTCTCCATTTTATATAGATCCTACTCTGTACCTTCCATAATATTAAAATAATTTTTTTTTCTGTGGGCATGACCCCCCGGCCGGTCTGGGAATCTGGGAAGCAGCCGAATTAGCCTGCTGTCAGTCAGCAGCAGGAGGTATGTTATTTGGGAGGAGACAGAGAGGTTGTGTCAATAGGTGATTGGAAAGCCAGCTCATCTCTGGGCAAGACAGTGTACTTGAAACCAATCCAGCCAGAGTACGTAAGATAACTTAGAAACTATAAATAGATGTGATAAGGAGTTAGTTGGCAATTAGCACTTAGAAGTTGTAGTGTGTAGGGGCTGCAGCAGTCTGCTGCAGTTGTATCTTAATAAAGGCCTTGTGTACACATAAACGATTGTTGCATCGTCCGCCCCGAACATTTGCGACGTATGATTTACCCCTACGCATTTTTCTACCAATGAAACAAATCATGTACATCAGATCTATAATGCATGTTGCGGTTCTTTGGGTTTTTTTCCCCCTTCTATTTTCCAATGAGGGGATGAGATCTAGTGTTTTATTTGTATCACGTAATCATAGAATGGTGTGGTTTAGAAGGGACCCTTAAAGGTCATCTTGTTCCAATCCCCCTTCCATAGGCAGGGACACTTTCCACTAGATCCGGTTGCTCAAAGCCTCATCCAGCCTGACCTTCAACACTGCCTCTGATGGGGTGTGCACAGCTTCTCTGGGCAACCTCTTCCGGTGTCTCATCACTCTCATTGTAAAAAGATTCTTCCTTACGTTCCCCTTATAGACCCCTTTAAGTGTGGAAAGGCAGCAGAAAGGTCTCCAAAGCAAGCGTGTGCTTCTTTTATTTCAGTGCACAGGTTTTTATGAGTTTGTGTTGAAGAACAGACTCAGAATCTTTTAGGAATAGAGGTTCCATATAATCGTCTTATGCTTTTCATTCTCACAGCGATGAAAAGCTTTTTCCCCTGGACAAGTGAAACAGTAATTAATTCCATACCTAATATTATTTTGGAGTCTTAGAATGATCAGCTGTGTTGTTTGTGGGCTTACAAAATTACAGTGCTTATGCAGTAGCAATTGCAGTGTTCACCAGTAGAATGATCCTTGGCTTCGAAGCAGAAACAGAATTAATCTTATGGGAATTCCTGATGGTTTATTTAACTGGCATTTAAGTCTGGGGTTTTTGCTCAAATACTTTGTCTGTTATAATTGGGCTATCAGATATCTTGTGTTTGCATTGTTTTCAGACTTCCCTATTTTGAATTTCTGTAATCTGCTGAGATACGTTCTTTCTGTCTTTGCACCAAACCTTTTTTTCTATGTTTCTTATACTTGATAATATATTTCTGGTAAGTTTTGGTTTGGCCTGATATTTTCAATTATTTTGCCCTTATTGTTATCTTTCAAAAGAACCATAAATAAACTTCAGCTAATGAAGATCTGAAGTACGTAGGTCGTTCTGAAAGTAACGCCTCCTATTTACATCGAGTTTCAGTGGAAACTGCAACAGCCACGAAGAGCACAATAGCACTAGTTGATGGAGCAAATCCTCAGCTACAAAACACCATTTTTCGACACAGTCCCCACCACTGGCTGTGTGTATTCACCAGCAATGAACAAGAGCCTGCGTACCGCAC
>NW_010403693.1:3567-3873 GCF_000710305.1 Buceros rhinoceros silvestris
TCCTGCCATCCCACCAGCATCCGCCTCTGAGGTTGTGGGCCAACATAATAAAATAGGAGGTGATAATTCCACAGCAGCCCTCACATACCTGTATATTACCAGCTTACAATGGGACAGAGCTTTTGTCTTGTCCTGAAGAGTTTACAGACACATTTGAATCAAGGCAAGTAAAAATGGCAAGTAACAGCAGGGGGAATAATTTTATTAGATAAAATCAGCTCCTGTACAGCTGAGAGTAAGACATCATTTTTATAAAATACATAATTTTTTTCACAAAATAATTATATAATAAAATAATTTATAATA
>NW_010403694.1:0-1211 GCF_000710305.1 Buceros rhinoceros silvestris
TTCCGAATGCAGATCGAGGTGTGAATTTCTTTTCTCCCCTTTAAACTCCTTCTGTCTCTAGCCAGCCAGAAGAGAACCGTTAAGGGATTCGAGGGGTTATCTGCCTCAGCCCCTCGACCCCTAACACCCTGCAGTTTCAGTTTTCCGAATGCAGATCGAGGTGTGAATTTCTTTTCTCCCCTTTAAACTCCTTCTGTCTCTAGCCAGACAGAAGAGAACCGTTAAGGGATTCGAGGGATTATCTGCCTCAGCCCCTCGACCCCTAACACACTGCAACTCCCATATGGATCAGGATACTACTCAGGCTCATGAGAAACCCCCCAATTTTTCCTTTATAACCTGTATTTAAATGTGCTATGTTCCTATATATTAACCTGAGGAATTTCAAAAGTAATAACAGTAAGAAGTAACACATAGCTTTGGTTTTCCTGTTTGACCACTCCAGCATCCCAATACAACCAGGACAGTTGGCTTTGGTGCATGTCACAGAGGCACCCTCAAAACAGACAGCAGCAGCTACCCCGAACTCGCAGATTTATTACAGTCAAAGATCTCTGGTGCTCCAACAGACCAAAGTCAATGACAAGTTCAGGTGTCAGTTGGGAATACATCACAGCACAAACAATTCCTGCACTCAAAGGGACACACACTAAGACAGACAAACCAGAAGTGAGCATGCACTCACTCATACGAGGGAAAATCTCCCACCCCAGGGGGTACCCAAACCAAGGGGTCACTCACCCCAAAGGGACAAGGATTTACTCCAGGATATCCTGAAGAAATCTTTTACTCCCCAAAGGGAGGGGGGGGGTGTGTGTGGTGAAGGCTCACTCAAACCAGCAAAGTTTCATGGATGTCATCAGAGATATCGTACATTTTTCTTGGTTATAGTAGGATGTCATCACCAGGTAGAACAATGCCAGTTCATCACTCGGGTGAATCCTACTCTCTTCTTCAGCACCACACTGGAGTCCAGGTCCTGATCATCACTGTTAAGACTAGAACCATCAAAGGACTCTGCTTCTCCAGTGTCCTGTAAGAAGACAGAGCTGGCCTCGGTTTCCAAACGGGCCTTCAGGGTGAGGGGCACCACGTTCCCTCCCAGGTGAAGGCAAACTGAGAGTTGTCCTCCCCTCCCTTAGGGGAATCAAAAACCATGTCTGGAGCAGCCATCCATGACTAGGTGGCTGCCTGTAGAGCTGTTACTCTTG
>NW_010403695.1:0-8479 GCF_000710305.1 Buceros rhinoceros silvestris
CCCGTCCAGGGGCAGGAAGGAGGACACGGCCCTTCATGGAGACATCACCTCGATTCTGTGTTCGTGTTTGTATCCTCACAACAGTGTTCCCGCCTCTACACGGCGCCACCATGGCTCTGAACTCCCGACAATGTCATCAAATCATCGGAGACAAACCGAGACATTTACAAAGACTGTTTGTCTTAAAACGCCTCGTCCAATCTCATTTACTGTCCTTAAACCCTGCAGCCTCTCGCTGCTCCCACGCACTGTGAGACCTTACGGGCATTTCATGCTTCTTCCTTTTTTTAAGGACTGACTTCTCAACATCCATCCGTGAGCTACGGTTAAAATTCATGACATTTTCT
The DNA here is from genome assembly GCF_000710305.1 of Buceros rhinoceros silvestris. NCBI lineage: Eukaryota > Metazoa > Chordata > Aves > Bucerotiformes > Bucerotidae > Buceros > Buceros rhinoceros. The sequence continues at coordinate 348 of NW_010403695.1, forward strand.
GCCTTCACCACGTTTCCCCCCTCCCTTTTAAAGGCATCTGCTCTGATCAACAGTTTAAGACATGCTGAAGTACGCAATCACCATACATGCTCCAGCACTACCACTTTTTGGTTTGATTATTCCGTAATTGCCAGGTGATCGATCCGTGCCTTTGCACGCACTAAACAGTAAGAGGTGCTGCAGCCACACGTATGTCACGCAACAGTAAACTCAAAATTCCACTGCGGTTCCAGCCGCCTTTTGGTGTCCCGTACCAGCTCCATCTATTGCCTACCAAGAGCTTCTCCAGAATATTAACACCTGACGTATATTTGTAGCGCTCTTCTCCCACTGGTTTGGTGCATCGCCCTTTTCCTGCACACTAAGACATCAAATACTACAAAAATAAGTTATTTTCAACTTAAGGTTATTGTTGGCAAATCATTTCAGCCCCCAAGTGTAGCAAATAAAAAGGACAAGAGCAGAAAAGGAGAAACATTCCTCCTTGGAAAATAAATCCTCCATAAATCATAAACATAATAATAACAATAACTGCTCCTCCACTTGGCACTTCCATTTTATTTGAAAGATCTTCTAGAAGGAGAACTGGAAGGATGAACTGGAAACAAAGGGAGATCTTACATGTCTTAAATCTTAGCTAGCATTTTAAAGTAAGCAAAATCATGAGCAAAAATGAGGAAAACTTACTGCAGAAACAAGTATTAAAACCAAACAATGATTTGCATCAGATCATAGGAGAAATAGCAGCGTTCCGAGAGCTAAAAGCAGCGTTCCAGCCATGGCACTCCTCATCAGGTGTCACTTCTCGGGTAAACCTGTGGTGGTTTTGCACTCTCCTTCTGTTTTAATTTGATCACTGACTTGATGCTGGGGATTTTACGGTAATTGTCGTCAGGTACTCGAGGCAGGGCGGCGCGCGGCAACCTCAGCAGGACCGGAGCATGGTCACAGCCCCCTTGGAAGCCGTGGCAGGGCTGTGAAGATGCTTTTCTGTGGGGCTACACGTGGCTTTTGGAGCCAAAATGGAAGAAGGAACTGATTTATCGCACTGTGTGACCTGTCTGAAGTTTGCCAGATAGAAAATCTGCACATTTGCAGGAAGCAAAAAGTCTCTGGTTAAGCTTCAGGCTGGCAAAGGCTTTAATCAGGAACCTCTGGAACACGAAGTGGTGAGTTCTACTCAATTTCCACAAAAGCCCGTGCGTTACACAGATTGGGAAGACAGGCAGTTCTTCATTCAAGTATAAATTTCAGATCATTGAAGCCTGGTGTCTGCCTAACTTCCTACAGCTCTGATGAAGCAAAAGCTCAGAACTTTGGCAGGTCCCCCTCCACTCTCCTGCACACCATTCTAAGCATCCTCCTCAAAACACACCCACGTCACTTCCTTTGATGCATATTTGATTGCCTCGATTTCCCCCCCACCATTACTAGGCTTTTGAAAATGAATTTCAATCATGTCCTGGACACTTTCATCATCATCATCCGTCTCTTGAATGCCTTTCAGCAGAATGGTCTTCTTAGAAACCCCGCAGCAGAGCTGTTGAGGAAGGAAAAACCAACATATGTTACACACCAGCCGCTGTGCCTACATCTAAAGGAACCGGCAGCTACTGGAAATAAACATCTGCTGTGTCTGCTATTAACCCACTTCACCAACAATTCGACATCTGCCTCGGGTCTAGCACAGATGTTATGGTAAACAATGATATAACTGGGTCAAGGAAAGACATGAGCAGCCTTTTAAAATAAATTACAGCTTTCACGCTGCAAAACCTGTGATTAGCAGCAGAGCAGCAGCCTGCAGGCTCACACGTGCTATTAAGTTTCCCAAAGCTCATGACACAGAAGCGTCTGCGGTCCTCAGAAGTGAAAATTCTGCCCATATCTCCTATTTCCCACGTTACCTGTTCTGTTTAGGCGTTAACCTGGACTGGATTCTCTTACCTGAAACTTTTCCAGGTGTGCCTTGGTGTCTGGGGACACGGAAAGCCTGTAGCACCGTCCATCGACAAAGAAAGGGTACGCAGCGGATCTCACAAAGCCCTGAGTGGCTGCAGTGGAGAATGAGAAAAAGAGGAGTAATATCATCCTCTAAAGTGCACTCTGTGAGCACTTCCAGCCACGGACTGGTTTGTCTCACCCGGATTTCAAAACTCCTAGTGAGCGCACAAATAGATTCTTCACAGGCAGTTTGGGAAAAGCTTATTTGGCATTTCCAAAGAAGAAACAAACTCATGAAATGCCCACAAAATCCTCTGAAATAAATCTAAAGCAGCTGCTCTAAATGGATGTGGCTCCGCCGATCCTCGCGGCATTTCACACGCTTGGGCAATCCAAATGCCTTCCAGCCTCGCGGCCACGGACCGAGAGCTGAAATCACGTTTTCCTCATTTTCCTTTGGCAATGCAAAAGAAATAATGGAGTTTTGGCCAAGTTAAGAAAGAAAGCGAGCTCGGGAACTGCGTCTCGGGTCACGTTTGATCAAAAGGGAGCGTGATGAAATGCTGCTTTATTTACAGAGGTGTGGGTGAACCCGCAGATCTTCCTGATCAACTTCGCTTCCCGTGGGAAGAATTTGCTGTTAACGCAGTGGTGAGTTAGCAGGGAGCGGGGTACGGAGTGGAACCTCGTGCCCGGCCTGCACCCCGCTAACCGAACCCACGTACTCTACCTCCGGGGTTGAGGAATGTGACGACGGCTCTTCGGGACTGCTTGTCATAGGTCACATTTTCTACTCCTGCGCCTCCTCCCTGCTGAGATTTGTAGAAGTTCAGCTCTAATTTGTCTCTCATCCAGTCCTCAGGAATGGATAGCTCAGGGACTTCCGAAACGTTGAGGTTCTTCCCAGAAATAGTGACGTGGAGCTAAAAAGATACATTTTTTGTGCACTTTGTGCCTCAAAACACTCAAAAACCTGAACCTAAAGCTTTTTAAATACTTTAAAAATGCATTTTAAACACAAGTTCATATAGTCTCCTATTTCAGTTGCTTACCTCAAATTTCATTCCCATTTCAAGTGTAAAAGGCTGCGCTCTCACATTTGCTGCTCTGCTGTCCAGGTTCACCGTGTGCTTACCCATTTTTATCAGTCTCTGGGCAACTAAGGAAAATCCCAAGATTTCAGGTATGAGAAGCTTTGTTTTAATCCTTATAAAACCTAAACTATTCCCCAGGCTCTTAAGGAAAACCTCCTTTTGCACCAATGAAGGAGAAATAAGAAACAATCAAGCAACCAGAGCCCACTACCCATGTCTTCAGGTACAACTGTTTCCATAAAATGTCAAGAGGTAAAATACTGCACTAGAGCAGTGGAGAATATCGTGTGTCTATGTAGTACACGGAGAAGTGCAGAATAGCAGCATCTTTATGCTGTCAAAAGATGCCATCTGTGGTCGATTCTGATGTAAATCTTTCCCCTTTGGCAGTGAAATACATCATAAATACATCGTACACACAACTGAAATCCTGCACATACCTTCTTCATCTTCAAAAGTAAGCAAGGCCTGGTTTGGGTTCAGTCTGAACGGGATTTTTGTGGCGACACCAAAAACGCAGTGAGTCTGCAGATCTGGACAATCATCCTTCATGTCTTCCAGGTGACTGAACTTCAATTTCATTTCCGCTACTTTTTTTTTCATCTAACAGTTTAGAATCAAGATAGGAAAAAAAAAATCATTTCTGTCATTTATTGCAGAACAGGAAGACAAATCGTAGCCTTTCCTTGAAGTGGTCCATTTATTTGGGGTTTTTAAAGTTTAACAGCCAGGCAGATTGAAGTCTCGGCTGATAAAACAGAGATAACTCTCCTAAATAAACCGACCTAAATAAACTTGCCTATTTCTTTTTTTTTTTTTGTCAATGAGGTTTTTTTTCCCCCCTTTCATTAACTTTGAACTTAAACTTGCCTTACACAGTAAAAATTGAACTGAAGTTGAAGGGATTTCCACCAGCAGAAGCAGAACACTTTTGGCATCCACTGCCAACGGAACGAGACGCTCTCCTAAAGACCATTCAGAGCCTGGGTGTCGGCTCCTCGTCACACCAACCCTCCCGGCAGAGGCGCCTGGCCTGGGCCAGGGATAGGAAATTTGGGAGGCTGGACTTAACTGACATCTCCTCAACTCAGAAATGTCTCTTGGAAAGCTAAAGGGAATATTGTAAAATTACCAGCAAACACTTGGACAGAGTTTCAACCCCTGTTAAGCATAAAATCATCACAGTTATCTTTGTAAATTTCTCTAAATATTTGGTTTTGTTCCAATTCAGAATGAAAACAGGTTTATAAAAGCTGAGATTTCCACAAGTTCAAATCTCGGAACACCTCGGAATCTGCAGCAGTCTCACCAGAAGAGACTTGGGATCCTGAGTTTCCCCCTGTTTGGTATAATGTTTATCTGGCTGCAGACTGGGTTACTTCTGATTTGGAGTAATGCGAGAGGGACTGTAATCGAGCCAGCCTCAGCACAGGCTGTAATAAATGCTACATAATGGACTTACTGCCTTTCTCCCACTCTCTTGCCCAAGAAATATAAAATGTACTTCAAAATTCCTGATGCTAGGTGGATTTTTGATTGCGGTGTCTTCCATTTAACCATTTTCTGCTCGTCTCCGCTGCTCTCGTGTTTCCAGTATCGCACATACTCATGCTTGTTTCCGTACCCTTACCCTGCTCCACATTCTCTTGCCAGGCAAAATCCAAAAATAAGACTTGGAGCTGTATCTTATATTGAAATCAGCAGACGTGCAGTCGCTGAACAACTGACCCTAACGGTCTAGGCTGAACAAAATGAAAACGTGCCCTTCCCAAAGACAAACTGCACGAGATATCAAACATTACCTGACCGTGCCACGAAGGCGCCAAGCTACCTCCTGCAAGGTCTTCTCTGAGCTTTTCAATCTCTCTCTTAAGCTCAGTTTTCTCTTGGTTTAGCTTGAGGAGTTCTAGCTGCAGCCCATTAAGCATGAAATGGAGAATTAAACACATAGAAGACAAAAATATATTTCTGTAGACATCAGAAAGTGTCTAAACATTTAATTATTCTACATGGCAGCCAAGCACAAGACATTTTTTGCGTAGCTTTAACTAGCCACAAGGTAAATTCACTAACCGAGGAGCAGTTTCCAGTAAATCACAGCAAGAGGGTTTTTGCAAGGAGGGTTTTGGCGTTATTAGTGTTTGCAAGCGCACAGCATGTACCATAGACTGCAGAGCGTGTTCCATAGTTGCATCAGTTCCTTAAACGTGTAAGGGTAGAAAATCTTCGGGGTATAAAATCCAAACATTTATGAGAACCAAACACAGCTTTCAGAAAATCTCATGCCAATGTGAATGTACTTAACCAATTAATTATATTTTAATAGCCTGTAATATTGAAGCCATAATTACTGAGCAGTAATTACAGGCTGCAGTTTTGCCTTTGCTCTTCCAACATCACCGTAAGACCCGAGTTTATTGCAACGGTTCTTAACCTGGCACTGACAGACTATGTGCAGAACATTCCACTCATACAGTCTGCTCACCGGTACAGCTGCTTGCACTCCAGAGGAAATATTGCTCCCACTTTCCCTCCATCACAACTCCCCAGACACTAACAGCCATGCGAAAGCCGGCTCCATACCTCACGCGCACTCCTGGACATTGCCATCTTCTTGTGCTGTTTCTCTTGAAAGACCTTCAGCTTCCTCAGCTCCTCCTCTGCTGCAGAATGCTCCTTAACAGCACTTACTTTACTCAAAATAAGGTCAGCTTTGATTTTTTCAGCTTCTCCAACTCTTTCCTGCATAGTAAAAAGATTTTCAGGGTTTTTTTTCTTCCACGGGAACAAACACAACCTTAACTAAACACTTTTTATTTATTTATTTATTTATTTTATAACACTGCAGACAAATATTTTTCGTAGACTTACAAGTGTAGCCACCCCTGAGATCAACAAGAGCAGGTACCATTGAAGAACAAAAAACAATTCAGACAAACTTGTTATAATTGGGAGAGGCTCAATTCAGTTTTAGAAGGATGGACTACAGGTCTTCCAAGTCTCGTTCAGCCCATTTCCACGACTCTATGTGCTTTATAGAACTTGCCTTCCATTTCTGCAGTTCCTCTTGAAGCCTTTTCATCTCTTCTTCCCCCGTGCCCCGTGGGTCAGGGCTTGTCACACTCTAGAGGGAAAAGAAGAGGCACACACAGGTTTTCCCCTCCCTCAGGCAGTAACTGAGACACATCAAACCATTCAAATGAGTCTTCAAAATAAAGCAAATAAACCCTCTGCAGCTGGATGAGGCGTTTTGCCGCGGTGGTTTCCCATATAGGCCCATTAATGAGAGTATTTTGCCCATTTGCAGGTTTTCTCCAATTATACGGGCAAGATATGTGGTGAGTCAAACGTTTGGAGAGACTGATTATGTTTCCCAATTAAATCTTCCTAGAATCTGCATGCCAGAAAAAAAAATTCAGAAGGGGACTTTTCCAAACTCAGGGAGATTGGATGATAAAAGGTAACATCGAGCAGGAAGACGGTAATAAAAGACGCATTTCAGGATTTAAGTACTTTAAGGCACAAGCACGGGAGAACTACAACCAGATAAAGCCCCAGAGGAGAGGAAAACCTCCTCCGTTCTGTTTTGTTTCTATGGCTGCAATATTCTGCAGAAAAGGAAAAAAAAACACCCAGAGAGACCTGTTGAAACAATCCCTCCCTTTGACTTAAGATTACATAAAACTTGAACGTGACCCACGGAACCGAGGCATGGAAAAGGTCAACGTTAGACAATCTTGTCAATTCTCTTGGTAATTCTGGGTATTCCCTACAAACAATTCAACAGAAAATCATTTTCTCCGCTCCTTTGTCCAGTTTCAAAGGTCTGTGAAGCAACAGGGAAATCCCCACCCGTGTATAACCAAACCGGAAGAAAATTCCTTCGCTCAAGGGACCTTGTGTGGGAAAGCAGAAGGATGCATGTGCCAGAGCTGGTGAGAAAGGACGCCTGCTTTTTACTGAAAAATGGTCCAAGAGAAGAGTTTTCAACCGGAAAGAAGGAAAAAAACCCTCCCTGTGGTGGGAGGTGGGAACAAGGAATGTCCAAAGTGTGAAAGGACGGTGGAAGGTGACACAAGCCGTTTCAGAAGCACAGTCCTAGCACAAACCTTCAGGGATACTCTTGTCAAATACAGATTTTTTTTTTCTTTTTCCAGGCAGCACATCAGGAAATACTTACAAAACCATTATCTTCTAAAGGTAGTGGGGAACTCGTAAGCTCCATTGAAACCTGAGAAAACAGGGGGGGAAAATACAGCATTGTGTATTTTTTATTGTGTATTGGCTTTATTTGCAGCAGCACAGAACAGCAGAAACTGTGTTGAGCTCAAAGAATTTTTAAATGCAAATGTTGTACCAGTTCATAGGCCAAAGTGGTTTATATTGGATATCTGAAGCCTCCTTCCTTACTACGTATAAAAGCCAGTGATGTGCGAGGAATTCTGCCTTGCACAACTTAGTTTTTCTGTCCTGAAACTCAGGTACTTTACGTTACATCTATGCTGTCAGGTCACACGCTTAACATCCTGTATGCTCTGTGCTCAAGAGATACAACCCTTCAACCTGCTTAACTCATGCGAAAACACTGCCTTTACCCCACAGATAATGCGAAATGCAGAATGTGTTGCCACGACATTTTGTGGAGGCAGATAATGAGGAATTTAGAGAAGTCTGAGGGTCGCTGATCCAGAAACTGGTTCCCATACAAATCTACCCCGTGGATGCCGAGGCAGTGCAGGGGCTTTGCACCACGGTTCAGACGCTCTTTGAGGAGTGTTGTCTAACAACTGTCAAGACCGAGTGGCAACCCAGCATCCTGGGTGGACACTTCTGATGCTCTCACCTGGAATTTGGAGCTTGGATTTGACCCAACACCACAATACCTGTTGCATGCAACAAGGAGGCTTGAAATTGAGGCTGTCTTTGGTTAATCACCCAGGAATCCCTTTCTGGTTTGAGTTAAATAACCAAAATTTACTGACTTATGTACCGGATGTACAGGATGGAGAAAGTGGTGTGGGAGGAAAACGCCTTCACTTGGCTTCTCCTCAGGACAGCCAGCCGGCAGCCGGGAGCCCGCACTCCTCGGCACGG
>NW_010403696.1:0-320 GCF_000710305.1 Buceros rhinoceros silvestris
GTCTCACACCACCCCAGCCGAGCAGCTTCAGGCCCTGTCCATTTCTGTGGCAGAAGCTCCTGGGTTTCTTCCCCCTGCTGCAGGAGCTCCTGCAGTAACTGCGGGGCATCAGCTGAGCACCGCTGGCCAGGAGCCACCTGCTCCGTCCTGTCCGCGCTCCTCCCAGGGCACACGAGGGCTCAAAGTTGTGTGTTGGTTCTTGGAATAAAGCTGCTGTTCAGTTCTCTCCGCTGACCGTGCTCCAGTTCAGCCCAGTCCAGCCCAGTCTCCTGTGCGAGCCGGGCCCTGCCCTGCCCAGCCCCTGCGCACGGAGGCGGACC
>NW_010403696.1:686-1100 GCF_000710305.1 Buceros rhinoceros silvestris
AGTGTGGTGTGACGGAGACGCCCGCAAAGACAGCACCAGCTACCCCAAAACTGCGGATTTATTCCAGTCAAAGCTGCCTGGCGCTCCAACAGACCAAAGGGAATGACAAGTTCAGGTGTCAGTCAGCAATTCGACACGACCCAACAGATTCCTGCGCTCTAAGGAACACGCTCCAAGGAAGGTGAACTAAAAGTGTGTGCACACTCCCTAACAGAAGCGAGACTCTCCCACTCGAGGGGGGCTGGCTAAACCAAGGGGTCACTCAGCCCAAAGGGGCGAGTATTTCCTCCAGGAGATCCTGAAGGAATCCTTCACTCACCAAAGCAGGGGGTGAGGGCTCACTCAATGTCGGGAAGTCTCCTTGGACAGCATCCCCATGCAAGGGAAGAGTCCTCCCCCGCAAAACCTGCTGCC
>NW_010403697.1:0-398 GCF_000710305.1 Buceros rhinoceros silvestris
GATCCGCGTCTAAGGGCTTTTCCTGGCAAATCATCTACCAGCTCCCATTTAACGCGGGACCCCCTGGGACGGCAAACAGCACCTGGGCTTTTTCTAAGCGAAAAGAGGTCGGGGGGGTGAGGGGGGGTTGGTAGTACACCAAGCCGGCCAGGTGGCCCTGGCGAAGGGGCCGAGAGCCCCGGCGCTGAGACCGGCAGGGGCGGGGGCGGAAGGGGCCGGGGCCGTCGGCAAATACCATCGGTGGCAGGTCTTTTCCTCTGCCCAGTGCACTGGTCTGCAAAGTCCGTCTGATTTTCAGAAACGTCAGTCTTTTGATCTACACAGTGAGTGTCCTCTGAGATTCCCTGAGAACCGACAAAAACCACGGTTTGGCAATTCCCGTTTACATCCAAGCTCTG
>NW_010403697.1:590-983 GCF_000710305.1 Buceros rhinoceros silvestris
GACTTGCAGACAGTTTTCAGTAGCCTCGGGGGTCTGAAGTAGAATTCGGGCGAGCTTCCCTTCTCCACGGCTTGCCACTCGTACCTGCCTTCCAGGGGCCTGTGATTCTGGAAATCGAAATTCCACTTCCTCTGGCATGCCTCCTCCATCTCCTGGCGGTGCTTCTTCAAGTCTCTGTTTAACTCTTCGTGATTCACCGGCCCGAAGAGGTTCCTGCAGGCTGACGGCTTCGGGTACTCCGACTGCCTGGCTTCCATGCGCTCGAGGGTAGGGCTCCCATTAGAAATACGGACGTTTGACATCTCCCCCCACCCTCTTTCTTCTAGCGGCGGTTGTTTTGCTCGCTGCTCTCCCCCCTTCCCAGCCGCCGCCGCCGCCGCCTCCTCCTCTCCG
>NW_010403698.1:0-11051 GCF_000710305.1 Buceros rhinoceros silvestris
AATGCCCCCCTTCTCAAACCGCGACAAGATCAAATTACAGAGTTGATTTCAACATAAATGGTTTGCAAGCAGTTTGCATGGAAGACAAGAAATTACATGATACTTGTGTTAGGTTTCATTACCTTTGATCTGCAAGTTTTCACTTCAAGGATTTTCCAACGGGCATGTTTGTAATACCTACCAAGAAGATGACTTTATGTGATGGAGAAGTAAATGAGCCAGGGGACCAAAATGGTCACTAGTAAGTGCTTCATATTATTACATGGAGAAGAAAATTTTGTCTATCTCTAATCACTGTCTCAGCATCAATAGCACTGTCTGTAAGACAGTGATGGTCTTCAGTATCTCTCTCAACTTTCCATAAGCTTGCTTATATAGATTCTCAAAGAGTCATATTGGTGTACAGTTAAAATGAAATACTAATTGGTATTGAAAAAAAAAGACTGTGACTGCAGAATGTAAAACTAACTCAGTTCTAATATATTTCACAATACATTTATTCAATGAAGGAAAGCATTCCTCTAACCAGCAAAATAAATTTTCTGATCTCAAATGGACATTTTATCCTCTTCTGGTCTGATCTTGTGCTGCCATCATGAATTTCACAGACAGCTTTCTTAATCAGCAGAGTACTCCAGAAGAGAACTTTTTTGGTTAAAAGTAAAGTTACTATTTCTTTTTGAAAATCTATATTCTAAGTTCTTGAAACATCTCTTGCAATCTAACATTCCTACAGTATCATTATATTTACAGTGTGCAAGAAGCTAAAGTAGGGATAATAAGTTCAGCTAATATCACACTTAGTTCAGATTACAACTCATATGGACTATATCAGGTTGGGATTTTTTAAATGTTATATATATGTTATTGTTATACATATGTTTCCACCTTCGGTTTTGTGTGTGTGTGTGTGATTTTGTTTTGTTTTATTTTTGTTTTCTAAATTTACTAGTGAATGATGCTGTTTATTCTGGTCTTCTGCTACTGGCTTGATATGAGCATTGACATTAAGCAATTCTAGGAGAAACCTGTAAACATAAAAGGAGGGAATAATTGTTGTCTAAGAGCATCATGATAAAATGCTTAAACATGCTCAGATAAAAAGAAGACTATGTTTTTCTGCCTCTGGAAAGTTCAGTACTTCTGTAATTGTCACAGAGGGCAAGAAAGAAATCTTGTCAATTGTCTATAGAACAAAAGTAATTTCGAAAATTTTGGAAGCCTTCAGTGACATCTGTGTCACACAACACAATAATCTTGTGTGACATGACTTAAGGTATACAAAAAGGCTTGTCTTCAAAAGTAAGAAAAAATGAGAAGGAAGTAGAAGTTTGAGAATTATTTTTTACTTAAACTAGGAACCTATTCTCAGTTAAAGTCTAGACATGAAAAACAGATGAAGTTATACCCTCACTTCAGCAGTTTATGTTTCATCTTCTATTACTTTTTATTTCTTTATTTCCTCTGTTTTGGATGGAAACTAAGGAAATATCCTAGTTTTTCTCTGAAAAAAATTACAATAATTTCCAAAAATTCATATCTAGCTTTATCTGTTTACATATTAAACAATATTCCTGCTCTCTTGTCAGCATTATTGGGTTTATTTCTACCAATTCATCATAACCGTGTACTAAAAAGCATAAACTGTACATTGAAGTCTGTGCATTATGTAGAGACAAGCAATATTTATTTCGCAGGGCTGCTCTTTGTTGTTCGCGGTTTTTTTTCTTTTTCTTTTCTTTGAGACTGAAATAAAGAAAGAACAATTTAGTTTACAATCTAATTTTGAGGGAAATGAGAAGTGATGAAATGTCATGAAAAGAAAAAAATCCTGAAATAAAGCAGAACTATTTCACAACTCACATCAAATAATTCCTCCTCTGTATCTTGTAAACAAGGCTAATGTCCATTGCCTATTATTCACTTATTTGCAAATAGCTGACATTATGCTGGTGCTTAAAGTCAAACATGTCACTACTGCAGCAGTGTGGGCACCTGTTGCTCCTTTGCCCATAATTCCTACTCTATACAGCCCTGTAAAAGAGATCCTGATTCTTTTGTCTGCATCACATCAGCAAAACATTGCCACAAATTAGGAGAGGAGTTTGCTGGGCAGAAACTTCAAGGGCCACCCAATTCACACTGAAAGTAAGGGCACAACTGTCAAAAAAGAAAGGGCTACTGCTGGCTCGTGTCCCTTGCCCTGTGATCTTTTCCTGCAGCACAGCTAGTGCCTTTCCAGGCAGTGGGGTAGAAAGGGCGGCTGGGGTTCAAGTGTGCTCAAAGGATAATGCAAATATTGCCAGTATGGGGAAAACTTTGCTGAAGCTGACACTTCTCCAGGCAGATTGCTCAGACCTGTCAAGAGTCAGCTGAAGAATAAGAAACAAAACTCTATAACGAGATCTCTCTGCACCACATCAAATAACACAGAAATCTGTAACAGTTTCTATTGCAGTCACAGCATTATAGAAAATGGCATCAGACAGCAATATCCAAGTCTTCACAAACAGCGTTTTCAATGTCTGTATCACACCATTGCCATTGCAGTTAATGTATATAACAAAACGGGAAAATATGGGGTTGTGTACATTGAGGTTGTAGGTACATACTCTGTAATTTTGTTCTGATTACATGCATTTCCAAGATGTCAAAGTTAGCCTTGGAAATCGTAATCCTCAGTAATGGAAAGGGAAGGGAACAGTTACTGTGCTTTTGAAGCAGGTCTTTTTAGAAAGCTTTTTACATTTGAAACTCCCCTAAGTATATTTGTATTATTCCTCTCCATTTCATCTTCTTTGGTTATCTAGAAATGTACATGAGGTTTATTTCACAGAGAATTATTCCAAAGTTCTGTTATTTTCAAACCAGTAGCAATACTTTATTTCATTAAAGAAAGGGTTTTTTTATCAAATAAATGTTTTATCAAAAAGATAAGCAATCTACATTTCCCCAACAATTTTAAAGTTGTCTCTTCTTCCCAGTAATTATTTCAGCAATGTGTTCGTAATAACCATACTTTCATAACTGCAAGAAATATGCAACTGCATTAGTCTTTAATACAGAACTTATTTTCTGACCACTGGTAATTGTGGCACTGCCATGCAAGATATTAAAAACATTGTCTCTGTGTTTTGGGGTGACTATTTTGGCATGTCTGTTCTATTTTTTAAAACATAAAAAATAGAGAGCTATGTATAAGATTAGTTGTGAGCAGTTGTGTCTTTTGGCAGTTTTTATTTATTTATTTATTTATTGAGTAAACTTTCTGTTAAAAAGTTTTATTTTTGGAAAACATAAGGTTTGGCCATTTTTTGGTGTGTCTTGACTTGACTTTGTAACTGTCTTTTAAGAAGTATATGTAATGCAAGACTCACCTGTACTTTGTGGTATTTATTTTGTGGAGTATAATTTTATAAGCAATTTTGTTATAAAGAAAAATCCTGTCAATAAGGCTTTTCTTTAAAAATAGTAATAACAATCCCTTGTACCTCAATCAAATTGATTTTTCTAATGAGAACCTTGAAGACAGTTGTTATTACTTTTTAATCCATCAGGCAGTTACTACATGAGAATAAACCTTTTGATGATACGGTTTAGAGTTTATTTTATGTCTCTTTTTCATGGCACTAAGGTTTTTTCATTCCCCACTAAACAACAATCAGTCGATGAAAATTTATTAGCTACTGTTGACCTATCTGGATCTTGTTAGAAATTGTGGTCTCCTATGCTGGCCATTTAGTGAGATTTTCTATGTTGCTGACCAGAAATACCATTTTGTTTGAGGATTTGAATCTACTTTAGTGTTCCCCTAAATTTAAGAGCTTAAGAATAAGTTTTGGACTTCCTATCTTGCTATTAAAGGAGAGTGAGGGTCCTGTTTAATTTATTAAAGAAGATGGGCTTGCTTTATTATTAGAGCAGTAGTATTTTATATAAAAGCTAAAGAAGGATGTTCTTTTGAAAGGCAATGCTTCCCAGAATTTAAGTTGTTAGTAACAGAAAATGGACAGTTAAAATGTGGTGTTAGTCACCACTTAACATGAGCTATGGCTGAAGTAGGTGGACACCTCTGTGTGCACTGTTAAATGGTCTTTGAAGTAGATGATGGAAGAAACGCATACTATGATTGGATTTTAAGAAATGTCTAAATTCTACATTTAGTTTAAAAAAATAAGACAAACCTACAACTGGGTAACTAACAAATAACTTGATTTGACTCTGTGTTTTAGAAATGAAATGCAGGGAAAACTGAAAAATATTTGTCCTCTTCATCAGGGAACTGAATAATCCTTGTATTTTCCTTGACTCCTATTGACTCATTTAGGATTATTTTAAATTTCCTGTTTTCAGAGTAAGCTTAGCTTTGTTCTTAGAAATGACTAAGAACACGTAAACAGCTCTTCACAAGGAGATTAAATGGATAAACTATATTAATAGTATGCTGTAGATAAGTTTATCATCTTGCGGTTACGGATGACTAGCTGAAAACACTATTCGACATTGTCCCTAACCGAAACATTCCACCTGTGAGTCTGATAGCAGCTATACCTGGCTCTTACATCCCTCAGATGGTACTGGAAACACCAAAGGATACAGAGTTTAGCTTTCTGGATATTTTGTTTAACAGTTTAATGAAGCCCTTAAAATGTGATTAAGTGTATCAAAACCACCATGATTAGCTGTGTGCCTCCAGCCTCTGTAATTAATGAACTAACATTAGGAGTGGAGAATGAGATAGAACAATGCAGCATGTCTTGCTCTTATTTGCACTACTGTTGTGCAAATCAACAGTGAGAAAGTCATTATGCTTTGGCAAATTTATTACTAGAACTTCCTGGCCAGCCTTTGTGTTAAGGCCCAGTGAAATCTGTGGGAGAGTCCTTAAAAACGTGTTTTCCGAAAGCACTATTGAAATTTCCCATGGAGCATAGCTCCCTCCACCTTTCTAACAGACAGAACTCTCATGCCTTATTGACTCGATACAAGTATTTCTGAAATAGAATATTATTTACTGAAATGCCCCTAATATTTATAAATAAGTTATCTAATCTGGTCTTAATCTGATGTATGATTTATTAAATACCTTGTTAGAAGACTGCCTGTAGCTTAGTTTAAATACGTGCCTTCTAAAAACTGCCTTTAATAGTCTCTCAGTGCTGCTTTTCCGTTCTTAAAAAAACAGGGGGAAAAGGGCAATCATGCAACTGAAGTCCTAAAAAATATTTCTGGAGGTAATTACAACTTTGGATGTCGATCTTCACACATAAACAGGAGAATTTTCAGCTCATAATGCCCTTAAATTCAGATGACAGATACTCAAGTCAAGACTGACCTTTGTCCTCAACAAATAATTAGATCCAAAAGTTTCTATTGAAATTAAGAAAGAATAGGAAAGATAAAAGTACAATTCTTTTCATTCTAAAATAGCCCCAGAAATTACCAGGGGCATAATGATTACTGCTCAAAAAAATTTGCTAAAAGCAGAATACCTTGCAGTTTTGCCTGACATGAGTCTCTACATATCCCAGTGGAGTTTTATGTTCCCAAGACTTGCAACTTTCCCTTTGTTGTTAAGGATCTATAATTCAATTAATGTTCATCAATATTTGGAATAAAGGAGCCTGGGAGAGTGTCCCATTGAATAGTCTTGCACCTCTAACTTCTCTCTGTTCTTTGTATCCCTTTCTTACCCATAAACACATGTAAAGCTTCTTGTAACATACCAGCTGCTAAATCTGACACCATCATTGTTGTTACCTGAAAAAAATGTTTCTTCAAAATAAAATTTGGTCTCTCAACAGATCTCTATAGAAGTCATCTGCATGCAAATGAGCCAGATTACTGTATGAAGCCTGATTTTGTTAACATTATTCAAAAGAAAGTCTCTTTTCCCTTAGGTAGACAAATACACATATTTTAAATGTGCAATACTGTACAATGCAATATGAAGCATAACAGGAAGAACTAATGACTGTAAATGTTTGTAGGTATGTGGTAGTGAAGTTCAGCTTCTCCTGCAATACAAGCAAAACAAAGCTACTGACACCATGCAGTAGGTGCATATTCCGATGTATACGCACATTTTCCTTATGTGGCCTAATGTGATCAGTTTGCATGCTAGCAGTGACCTCTGTTGTGATGTCTCAGTGGATGCCTTTGCTGTTCTGTAGTAAGGAGTACTGGCCTGTCAGGTAGGTGCAGCAAGGAGGCTCAAGTAATGCCTCCATGCCCTGGGACAGCACCCACATAATCTGAACATCAGGAAAAATATCACAATGTATAAAAAAGATGAAACCTCAATAAATTTGTGAACTGAGTTCCAAAAAGTTTGGCTGTTAGATGCGTTTATGTCCCTAATTACATTTCTTCTACTATCTCTTTAGTGTGAGGCATCACCAGAAGTTTGATAAGATACTTGTTTACTCAAGACTTCAGCCCAATGCCTGCACCAGAAAGTCCAAGCAATAGCAGAAGTTTAACAATTTTATGATTCATATCCTAATCAAATGAGTCTTGAACTTCATTCTTGAAGACTAGCTAGAGAAAACCTAGAGAGAGGATGAAAGATAGTCAAAAGTAAGAAGGTTGTCTAAAAACTGTTTCCTATTTCTTAAGGCCAGCAGGGCTGATCATTTCGACCTAATAAGGCCTTGGTTCCAAGCACTGCGACCTTTTTAAAGACAAGATTCAATGTTGGTGGGTGAAATACACCATACTCAGCTCACTCTTGACACAGCTGCAGTTGTGAATAAAATTACTGACAGAGGATCAACAGCCTATTTTCCAGCTTGCTATTTGCTGATGAACATCCTAAAACACTTGTAAAGCTGATTCTTTGGGGTTTTTTTCAGTGTATTATAATTATTTTTGCTACAGTATGACTCTTACTCTCTTTGTAGCCTACAAAATTTCTGATCTGTCACGGGTTAGGGTTGGGCCAACCACTAGATGAATGACAGTTGCCCTCTATTACCTGCCCCCCTTACCCCCATCCCAAAGAGTAGAAAGAGAAAACGAGTAGAAGGCGAGAGACTTAAGGATTGGAAAAGAAAACTAAAACTGTTTTAATGAGAATAATAACAAAATGAACTGTATACAAATATATACAAAAGCAATACTGAACCCAAACCCTGTGATGGCAACCACATCACTGTCACCATTGATGCTGTGGGCAGACATTGGATAAGTCCCAGACTGGACTCAGCAGCAGACAGGAACTGAATGCAGGATCTGGATTCCTGAAATGGATTCAGGAATGACAAGATTGTGATCAAAGGCAGAATGGACGGAGTCCTCCTCAGACACTGGCCACTGAGAGGAGGGCATGAGAGAGCAAGACCCTTGTGACCCCTCAGCTTTATACCGAATATGACGTCTATGGGTGGAACACCTTGTTGGTCAGTTCAGGGTCACCTGTCCTGTCCGCTCCTCCCCACAGGTGCAGCCTCTCACTTACTGCACCCCCACCGTGGCACACAGGATTGAGCAGTGACCTGGGTCTGCACAGGAGCAAGCACAAGCCAGAGCCTTTCTGCACCCCAACCCCTGGCAGTAACTGTCAACATCAAGCGTTACCACTGCTAGAAGCAGACACTGTCTGCAAAAATACGCCGTTACCTTCAGAAAGTGCTGTCACTGAGCAGAGACTGAGCTGGAAAGCGAAATCACTGAACAGAATTAGTGCTGTTCTAACTCAAACCAGGACATGGCCTCAGATACATCTCGTGGCAGCAGGTTCCAAGGTACATATAAGAATATAGAAACCCTTCCTAATTATTTCTAAAAGTGTTGCATTGCAGCTAAATCCTAGCTAGTTCTTGCAAAACGAAAGACAGTACTTTGTACACCATGTATTATTTTATAATACTTCTCCTGTGTGTGGCCTTATATATATCCCCTCATAAGTAAGTTCCATCAGTGACACCGTAACTGGTGTGAAAATTGTTAGCTCTTTACAAAACTACTGTACTTTATATGTATGAATAGATAAGAGTTTGTGACGTACGTAAAACAGAGTTAATATGGCAGCCTAACTAACTGGCCCTAAATGGTTTTATACCAGTGACAAGTCACTAGATAGAATGCAAGAATATATATTGCTCTTCCCTCCGCTAGTTGCCAGTTATTTTTAAGAAATAGCGTACTTTCTTTCTTTGGAAAACAAAGAAAAATTTTTGCTTTGTTCTGTTTTATGTGTATGGTGGAATTGCTGAAACTTTTAAAATGCCCTGAAATAACCATGGAAGACTTCAGGCAATGGCTGAGAAAAGCGAAACTGTTGTCATCTTGACATTTGCCTCTGATAAACATGCTAGGCACATTAAATAAAAAAAAAGTGTGCCATGTGATAGGATAGCCTTTGCCAAGTGGGCTGACCTGTAATGAAAAGTCAAACCTCTTCCCTTTTTTCTTAACTGAAAAAAATATAGCAGCAATAATATGGGCAAAAGGCTCAATAAAATCTGTCAAAATTGATTTCTAGTGACACAATAATGTCTGGCAATCTAAAAGTTTATTTTGCCAACTGTTTAATCTGTACTACAAGTAAAAGTGTTCCATATGTACAACTTCCCATTTCAGCAATGATCCTGTTTAAAGATTTGTTCCAGCAGCATTTATTTAATGACCTTTATAAAGAACTGTCTCATTCTTCTGTGGGTTTTATTTAAAACTAGGGAATAATAAAAATAAAGTGCACAATGGGAGGAAAAAAATCTCCGTTCCCCATTCTTTTTCTTCAAAAATATAATTGCTTCTTAGGCAGCATTAATGAGGAAGCCTGGGAATATAGTCATTCCAATATTAGAAAAAATAATAAACCAATGGTCATTATTTACATCCTTATAGTGTCAAATAGTATGTTTTTTTCACATACCTGTGAAGAAATCTCACACAGAGAGCAATATCCACAGCTATGACTCCCTTATTCTATCGATTTAAATATCCTTTTGCTTCTCCCTCCTCAAGAGGAAGTATGAGGTCATCGCTATAGCTCAAACACATGCCTTGATAGAGGGCTGCTCACACCAGATCTACACCGTACTTTATATCATATTTTGAATTATTTATCTGTCATGGGAAATAACAGAAGAGGAAGGAGTTAGCTGGGTGCTTGAAACGAATGTGGCAAAAGCATTAACGTGCAGGTCCAGCTGCACAAAATCACATGCAGAGTTCTGGTACAAAGGGTCAGACTCGGTGATGGCAGTAGAGCTCTTGGTAATACCAGGAGCGTAGAGGCTCGTAAATCCGAAGAAAGGCTATCACATCGTATAAACTAGTCATAGGTGAAACAGAGTACTAATTTCCAATGGACCAGGAAGGACAGCTGCCTGAAACACGTTTAGAACTGACATGAGCATGCACACTGCCGTTCAAAAACTTCCATACATAGCAGTGAGGAAAAGGTTAATCAAGAGTGCTGTATAGCTTAAGGAAATGCATAGGGTCGCTGACTGGTTTGATTCATGTCCCAGTGACAAAATTCTTTCCTGGAGATCCATAATGTCTGTGTTCTTAATTATCTGGTCTTTTCTTGTGTGTGTGTGTGTATTAAAAAAAAATGGCCAATAAAATGTCAGCCAAGAAACACACTGTTCATTCCTTTCAGGTTTATTTTAAACCTATTGCACTTAGGCTCCAGCTAAATCAATTTTTCATGAATATCTACCCTAGTAGATTACACCTCAAGCCAGTTCAGACCTCCAGAGAATTTAAAAAAAAAAAAAAAAGGAAAGAATAGAGATTTATCAAGTAACAAGTAACACCTCAGGAAAAAGAAACAGGGTTTTTAATTGCTTTGTGTGCTCCATAATTGAAGGCAGGCACCTTCTTGAGGCACTCACTGCCAGGAGGAGTGTGACTCCACTTGGCCCTGCCTAATTAATCCTGTGATACAAACCTTCTGGCTTCAATTTTCACATTTCTGTCTCTTTTTAGAGGTGATAATAAAACTAAAAATTTGTGTTGGTTACTGTATGACTATAACAGTGCCAGCAGAACACAAATAAAACCATATGGATGAAAGAGACCTTGTTTTCCCATCTCTGGCTTCTCTGTTTCGTGAGGTGTACAGGGACACACTTTGTGTTAACAAGAAAAGGTAGAGAAAGATTCAGTAGCAGAAAGGAAGTGCAGGTCAACTGATTTTTGTGATAGTTTGCTCTGCTCAGACGACTCACTGAAGCATATGTCTTATTTGTTTATTGACAAGATCTCAAAATAGAAGTACACACTCTGGAAGCTCAACTAAGCTGCCTACAAATCACAAAACTGCACAACAGCTCTTAATGAAAGACAAATTGGTGCAGCTTAGCCTTTAAAAAGCAGTCAAGGCTCTTTGTACAGATACCTTCAATCTTAATAGTTTGCACACTGAACTGTGCACACTCCCTACCAGTGCCTACTGAAGGTAACAGGCTGTCTTTATTTTCCATGGAATGTAAGGATCTCACTATTATCATTATTATTATTACTAGCATTTTGAGGCAAGGATTTAATTCTTGGGTACTGAGAAATTGCTTGTGCATATACACAGACTCATATACAGCAGTTATAAAATCAGCAGGACCAATTCTGCTTTCAGTTAAATTGTGTCATTGTGTGATCGTCCTGGGTCCAACATGGTGGAACCGGATGCTCTTCTGTTGTCTGGCTTTCTTCTTCCCAGAGAGCTGTGGTTTTCCCAAGCTTCCCGGAAGGAGAAGCCTCTCCGGAATGAACTCATAAAAGGGGGCATGCTGAGAAACTCAACAGCATCTTGTTTTCCCCTCTGCTCTATCTACTGTCCTCTCTATCTTGTCCGTGCTGCAGGTTTCTCAAACATGCTACACAGGACTCTTGAATCTTATGCCCCGGGACTGGAAACCTTTATCGAGGAGAGAAAGCCACGTCCGTGACCTGCTATTTCCCTGAAGCAGTAAAAGACTCCTTCTGCAAAATGGGTAGAACCTTCTCCGTTTCTGCCGATTCCTGGCGGGGGTGGTGTGTGAACTGTTTTGCCCTGACGGATTGACCCAGCGGTACCCCTTATCTCTGCACGGATGAAG
>NW_010403698.1:11626-13006 GCF_000710305.1 Buceros rhinoceros silvestris
AAGTTTCTCTTGTGTGTGGTTTGGCTGGTTTTGCTTTTCCAACCCACACACTATTTTGTCACATCCCTTTCGGTGGGAAACAGCCCCCCTTTTCAACCTGCGACAAAGATACAGAAAATGAACCTAGACCTTATTATATTAAGGTGGGAAGGTTTTATCTTGTCAAGTGAACTGGAGGAATGTTTTTCCAGAAGAGCTGTCACTCTTATTTGGAAGTTATTGATAATGAGTACATCGGTGGCTACACTCAGTCATCCTTCTCCCAGGACCCAATAATACAGTTCTGCGCATTCAAATTCATTTATGCAGTTGAGCACAATAGGATGTACCATGAATTTGATCATTTTCATCAAGAGATGTACTGGAAGAAGAGGGAAAAAAAGAAAAGTTAATTAATAATAATAATAATAATAATAATTTTGCTGCTATGTTGTTCTCATTTCCTCACCATGGCACCTCACCATGGTAAGAAGAGAAGCAAGTGGCCTGGCACCTTGCTTAGGACAGCACTCTTTTACCTTCTCCTCCATCCCATCCTTCCTATAACTCTGATTGTGGCATGTTATGTTATTAAGTTAAAGACAGTGAGCCACCTTTCATTACAGAAAAGATGCTGGTGGCACATTTCTAAAGTGTCACAAGTCTCTAGGGATATTATTTAAAAACAAGTCATATACTTTAGAGTAACAAAATGCCTCACTTTTGTGATGGTTTGCGAACCATCTGCCAAAAAGGGATGAGTGGTGTAGGATAGGTGAGGATAGGTGTAATTGGAAAATTGGGATAATTTTGCTGCCAAAATCCAACAAATTGCTCCTGAGCATCAACAAGCGAGGACTTTTTCCCAACTTCACACTTGAATGCATTGGGGCAAAAGTTCTTTACATATGACAAAAAACATAGCCCTTTGGAGTTCCTCAGAAATTTCAAGTGCTTTATCAAAGTCAAGGGGGTGTTAGATTTTCTCATGTGACTGCATTTAAGACTTTGCCTTTGTCTCTCTAAACCCTAAACCCGTTTTTGGAAATGGCACTATTATTACAGCTAAAATTTTCTCCCACTAGCAGAACACTGAGTACAGAAAGATGAATCCAAATACTCGTAAGCAAATGTAAGAAAGAGGAAACCTATAGCAGCAAGCACAAAGCATATGACCAGCTGAGTCTCTAAGATGAGGCTGTACAAGAAAGACTAGGTGGGAAATGTATCAGAAGCAGAAAGATTACTCCACATTCAGCAGTTACGACTAGGCAGATCTTCCTAGAGAACAACTGCTGAATTATTCCACCAGTACGTTTTGGAGAAGAGACAGGGGTTTTTTGTTAAATGTTTAAGGAGTGAAGATGAAAAGATGGGTAGACTTTGGTTGGGAGGGGGTGG
>NW_010403699.1:0-1261 GCF_000710305.1 Buceros rhinoceros silvestris
CTGGCCCTGGGCGAGAGCATCGTGTCTCTTCAGCGGCTGCTTTGTCCTCATTAGTCAGGATTTAACGATTGGGGATAGCTGAACGCGGTCTCCGAGGATCGCTGCGCAAGGAAAGCGTGGATCGATCGCACCAGAGGGCAGCCAGGAGTCTCTCTGGGTGGAGATGCTGGGAAAACGGGGACTTGTTGGATGCTGATGTCTTTGTCACGGCCTTTATTGCCGTGGCGAGCTCAGGCAGGGGGGTGGGGTTGGAAAGAGGGGACGCCAGTCACACTGGGGGTGTCCCTGTGGCTGGGGACACACAGGGGAGCAAGGTCCTGACGTGCCGCTGCCCTGGCTCGGCGGGGCGTTCCCCCCACGTCCCTGTCTGGAGCCTGTGAAGGGCAGAGGCACGTGGAGAAGCTGGGTTGGGCCGCGGGGCCGGGCAGACGGCGGCTGGTGGTCACGAGCTCTTCTCCGCACCAGTTTTGAACCAAGCTTGGCTGGTTTTGGTGAGGTTTCAGGCCCTGGGGCTGTGCCTGGAGACACCCCCGTGTTTCTGTGTCAGCCGTGAGAGGGTTTCTGTGGGAAAGAAAAGAACTGTTTAACTAAAGCTTTCCATAACGGGAAGAAAACTGAGCCGGGAAGCGTCAGCTCAGATGACCACAGCCTGGCAGAGTCTTGGGTGAGGGAGGGCGAGGAGAACGAACCCTGCTGTGGGCACTGCTGCCCTGGAGAGCCTGGCGATGCCAGCGCGATGCCACCACCGCTCTTGCCAGCCAGGCACACGCGCTGTCAGTCGAGCTCCGCGTTTCAGCTCCTCATTATATTTCTGCAGCTTCACCTCTGCTCTGAGATCAGCCCAGTCGGGGTTGGCCGGGGTTTATTTTCCCCGGAAACTTGGAATGAAACTGTAACCGCAGAGCTGTGGAGCTTTCCCGCGCTTTGCTACAGCAGCCGTGGCCGCGTGTGTGTGTACCACGAGGGGGTTGGGAATCCCAGTAACGCCCTTCCCTTTTTTGGGGGGGCGTTGTCATTTCTACAGGCTACCGCTACGTCATCCTGGACATCCCACTGCTCTTCGAGACCAGCGGGCTGACCAGGTTTATGAAATACACCGTCCTCGTTTATTGGTAAGTGCCACGTGAACCACGAGGGCCAGGATGCTGCCACCTCTCTTAGGGCTTGGAGGGGACTGTCACATCCCTTGCGCTCTGGTGGTTGGTTGCTTGGTAGTGACCAAGAAGGCCGACAGCATCCTGGCTTGTCCCAGCACTGGTGT
>NW_010403700.1:0-447 GCF_000710305.1 Buceros rhinoceros silvestris
CCGGGGACCGGCTGTCCGGCTGCGGCCGCACGTAGACGCCTTGCCCGGGGCAAGAGGCCCCTCAGCCCAACAGTGGCCAAGGCACAGCCATCCCCAAGCCTCCAGGGCTGGGGAAAAGTAAAGAAAAACACTCAAATCCTGCCGACAGCTGTTTTTCCCCCCAAACATCACAGCAGCGTCACGTGGCATCTACAAGTTCCTGCACGCAACCTTCCTGCCACTCGGAAGAGGGGCCAGGAGACTCCAGAGGAGACCTGAGGAGGAGGCTGGGCCCTGCCAGCGGGGAGAGAGGCGAGGCAGGATCCACCACCGAAGCCACCTAACCCTCCACCGAAGTCCTTACCACGTACTCCATCGCCGGCGGAGGGCAGGGCAGGCCCCGGGCAGGGAACAGAAACAGCCCCTCTGGTCCGGCGCTCCGACCTGCGGTTCAGGGACAAACAGGGA
>NW_010403700.1:564-1287 GCF_000710305.1 Buceros rhinoceros silvestris
GATTTAGCCAGCCCTGTCCCAGAGCGCCCAGGCGGTGGCCCTGGCGACAAGAGGCAGACCCTGCTCCCCCTCGCTGACCGCAGGCGGACGGGGTCGTAGCTGCGCAGTGGGATCCTGACCCGTGGGGAGAGACAGCCAAGGAAGCCTCCTGCCTCCCTTCTGAGGGGGCACAGAGCTGGGATGTGCTGGGGCAGCAGCACGAGGCCAAACTTGTCTCTGCTCAGCCCTTGCCCACACCAGTACACGGGGTCAGGGACGCTCCACGACCCAGGACAGGCGTTCCAGCCGATCCCTGTCCAGCCCCAAAACCAGCACCGAGAGGCCACGCACCAGGGGGGAGCACAGGGGCAGCCCAGGGGGGCAGAGCTGCCTCCTCCTGCCTGGGTGCCCCCTGCTCAGCTGGCACCTACCAGAACAGGATGTGCAGAGCCCACAGGGCTGCGGCCCACTCCTCCCAGGGGAGCAGTGGAGAAGGAAGTCACGGAAAGAGGCTACAAGAGGAGAGCAGGAGAAGCGGGAAGCTCTGCAAGGCGAAAACAAGGCGAGCGAGACAGGAACAGCTCTGGAGCCACTGCCCTTCCCACCCCCTGCCCAGCCAAAGCGGCAAGGCTGGGGCAGCAAACACAACTGACATCCTCGCAGCAATCACACCCTTATCTGGGGCCTGTGAAAGCTGCACCGGGGCCCAGGCGGGCGCTAACGCAATTAGCTCGGGAGGCAGCA
>NW_010403700.1:1426-2225 GCF_000710305.1 Buceros rhinoceros silvestris
GCGGCGCAGATCAGCTCCGGGCAGGGCCCGGCAGCACCGCGCTGGGTCACTTGCTACCAAGCGAAGGTGGCAACAAAGCCATTTGGACACTGGGACCAAGGCTGGTGGCAGGGTAGGAGGATCGAGACCCTGACTGGGGGTGCTCAGCCTCACCAGAGTCTCCTCAGGGCCCAATCGTGTCCCCCACCAAAGAGGGGACACAGCCCCACACAGCTTCCAGGGACACGGGCAGCCCAGCCACAGTGCTCTCCCACCAAAGGGCTGTGGGAGGTTCTTCAGGCCCAGCCTGGCTGGGAAGAAACAGCATCTTTAACCTCTCTGGAACAGCTGAGGCCAGGGCGTCCCTGGGGAGCACTGACAAGAGCTGCCCTTTGCCCACAGGCTTCCACAGCACCAACCTGGCTGGCAGGGGCTGGGGCACGTTTCAGCAGAGCACCTCTGGGGAGTGACCCTGTCCAGGGAACTTAACTGGAGAACAGGGACAGCCTGCAACGGACGAACACACGGACAGAACACACTGCCGGGGGGAAGGCAAAGGCCTGCAAGGGGGAGTTATCTACCTTTGCCAAAACAGGCATGTCTGCCCCAGGTATTCTCCTCCCGTCTCCTTCCGAAGCATAAAGCGCAGGCAGAGCTGAAGGCAGGATGGCGGGAGGCTGCACCCAGGCACCGTGGAGGCCGAGGATCCCTCTGAACCCAGCTGGTACCCGATGCAGCTAGGGGTCACACCAGTGGGCTCCAGGGTTTTTCCCCAAGCCCCAAGAGCGTCCCTGGGGCTGGCCTCCCTCCTGCGTGCCAC
>NW_010403701.1:0-417 GCF_000710305.1 Buceros rhinoceros silvestris
TGTGCTTGGTGAGCAGATCTCTTCTTTGCCCATGTCATTAAAATGATCATAATAAACCGAGGTTTGCATGGTGTTATTTTGAAGGAACTGGGTTTTCACGACGCAATCAGAAGTCTTTAGGTTCGCTATGATGAAATGAGGAACACTGCTGAACACTGCATGGTACCAGAATAACCACATTTACAAACTGAGATTTATTTAAATGGAGCTCAAGAAAGGTATCACACAAGACAAGTCACTAAGTTTACTGATGTCACCACCTTCCTAGTTTATAGGGACTTCACTTTGGGTTGTTTTTTGGGGGCAGGGTCTGGTTTTTTCTTTTTTTTTTCTTTTTTTTTTTTTTTTAAGCTTAACTAAGCTACTAGACCTGCATGTTTTTCATCTTCCAAACACATGGCTTTTCACATTGCACCC
>NW_010403701.1:655-17210 GCF_000710305.1 Buceros rhinoceros silvestris
TTTTTTTTTTTTTTTTAAGCTTAACTAAGCTACTAGACCTGCATGTTTTTCATCTTCCAAACACATGGATTTTCACATTGCACCCCAAGTCTGTCAGGAGATCTCAAACTGGAATCAGTTTCTTTAAAGAGGCCAATCTCGGCAATAATATTTTGCCTTCTTTGCAATGAAACATCACCCTCTCGGTTCTCTTCCTGATCAAGATTTGAATTGTAAACAGCCTTTAAACAGTGTGATCAAGTACCTCTTGATTAAAATTCTTCTCAAGTCTCTCCTTACTGGGTAACACAATTGAGATTTACCCTTATAAAAGTTAAGGTGTGATGGACAGAGTAGTTTGAACTTTCTTTTAAGAGAAATAACATTTCATGGATATGTCTTTAGTAGTTAATGTAGAAAATCCAAACAGCACTTAGTAGACGCGACATCACAGACTGATCAAGAAATTCTCCAAGAATGTTACTGAACTTGAGCTGCTCTTCATTTCCAGTGTGCTCCTAACATCACTGTAAATTGATATCAACCCTTACCCGCACCTTGGCAGAAGCACATGTATGGTATTCGACAGAAAATAAACTCTCCAATAACCAAACTCAATAGTGCACTAAGGCTCAAAAAGAAAAGGGGAGATGTAGGCAACTGCAAAGTGAAACCACCAGATTTTAAAAAAGGAAAAAAAAAAAAAACCCAAACAAAACCAAGACCTCCAAAACATTCCTCAGAAAGAATGGAGGAAAGAGAAATACCCTCCTAAATTTTCAATTTCTAAGATTACTAGCTCAACTGCTGAATCTTTTGGAAACCAGCAGTAAGAAAAAAAAGCCTTTTAAGTTACTAATCCATACTGGACTTTGTCAAAACACTCCACTACAACCCGAGAGTCACACACAAAGTCAGTTACGCATGGATTCACTGAAGCTGCTAAAAAGTGCTTAAACCCCTCAAGGATCATGTCGCTTAATGCTAGATGAATCAATTGCAAGAAACACATGTACAAAGCAGAGACATGGAGGCAAACAAACACTCCAGGAACACACTGATTCAAATAACCACCTTTTCTCCTGCAGCAGAAGGGACAGACATAGATTCCTTAGATATCAGTCCACTGCATGTTTTTAAAGAATCACTACCGGTTTTGAATTCAAATAAGTTCTTGGGCAAATTGCTGAACTAATAGATTTGGGTTTCAAAAAGTAGCTGACATACTTCTCAAGTCCAGATTAAACCATGTGTATTGACTTCCATTTTACTGTCCTTCAGCTGTTTGCTTTGGTACCTGGAAATAAAGCATACACAAATATAATACAAGGATGCTTCACATAGGGTCATAACCCGATGTTTTCCAAACAAAACATTTGGAGTCAGGTCTTCTCTGACCTTTGCAAGTTAGCTAGTAAGTTACAGACTGATTTCCAAATTGCTTCTGTTACTTTTTTTAAAAAACAAACAAAACAAAAAAACCAACCTACTCATTTCATGGTCAGAGATGACAGCTCCCAAAAAACAAAAAAGACCTCTGGCTTGGAAAAGTTCTGAGGTCACTGAGAAGAACTCTGGGATTAGGACTGCAGAACGCCTCAGCTGAGAAGATTTCAAATTCCCAATGAAGTTACAAGCCTTACACAGGCATTTCTTTTGGGAACTCTAACATTAGCCAAGGGCATCCCCATCACCGTGGTGACAAAGAGCCAGCCATGATATCTACCTATTTAGCTGGTTTGGGGGTATTTTTCAGGAAAAATCTTTGCAGCCCTTCCATTCTCATCATTACTTTCTGGGCTTCCTCAGTATCTGGAGCTCTGAAAAAGTACAGCTTGATGTGTAATGCCAGAACTGCAGAGCTGAAGTATGAACTCTAGCAGATTCTTCACCAACAATGGAAATAATCAAATAACTCAGTTACAAACACAGCTATCAAAAAGGGATTGAACATGCACAGCTGGGCAAGGCCATACTTTAGAATCAGAGAATCTATCTTCTAAGACAGAACTCTATGTTTCTGCCATGAGAAATTCAGGCAGTAGAGGTGTGAGTAGACAGGGTTGAAGTATACACATCAGTCTTTAGTTGGCATGACAGAACGCCTTCTGTGCCCCTGGCCTGCCTAAAGCAGATTGGGGCATATTGTCACTGAAGGCAAAGAAATTCCAACAAAAATAGCTCAGACCACAAGGTCCACCATTTCTTACAAATGTCAGCACTTCTACAAATCCTAAGACGACTTGCCGTCTCCGCAAATACCTGATCCACAGTACAGACACCATGAGCAAGAAAATGTACCCTGTGCATACCCTATACTTTGTTTAACATCAGACTTACAAACTAAATTAGGTCCTTAAACCCTTATCCCCCATTTATTTCCTGATACAGGACACTAAGCACTAGAGCTTATTTATGACTGATACAGATCACATTTGATGAGGAAACACAAGCAGTGTAGTAAACAGTGTGGTACTGCAGATCAACTATTACTTCTCTGTTGAGACTTGTATATGGCCTACTCAGTTCATCTGTACGCAGAGATCACCACTGCAGTCTCAAAGTTTACCATCTCTTGTTCCAGCATTGTACATGCAGGTTTCCAAATGTTTACTGTGGATCAAAACAGCCTGTCTACAGTTACTTAAGCTCATGGGAAGCCACGTAACCTGAAATGGAGACAGTGTGACATGAAACTGAACTGAAAATGAAGTGTGAATAGGTAAGCTGTACAGTATTTCTACCATGTATTGAATGCCTTTATTACACCGCAGTGAGATCACTTGGCTGTAAAAGCATGACATTTACCACTACCTCATCTTACACATGGGAGTATTGTAATTTATTTGGTGATCCCTGAGGGATTTAGGGGATGGCGAGAGATTTAAAATTTCTCTCAGGCTTACCCTTTGAAGAAAAAAAAAACCCACAAACCCAAAACCAACAACCTTTGACCTTAGCTTCAAAAAAGGCCATTTGCAATAACATTTCATTCAGATCTGAGCAAATGCCTTTTCTTATATACCCATGAAGTATCAAGCAATTCTACTTCTCATTAAAAAAAAAAAAAATTTCTTTCTAAGTTTCATACTTCGTGTGATATGTAAAGGCAGTCTGATTTTGCAGCATACTGAATTGAAGAATACATCCAGATGAGCCACTGCCTCACCGACATTGGAGAGAGAAGGAAACAGCAACACCAGAAAGAAAATAACTTGTTCACAAACAAAGCGGAGGGGGCGAGGGGGGTAGGTAAAAAGAAAAGGAAAAAAAGCAGCAACAGAACACAAGCAGCTGGCGCTCAGGGGCTAGGAAGGACTTCAGCTCCACAATAACAGGATCAGTTGCATAATCACTGCTGCCTGAGAAGTTATACAATGTCCACCCTTCTCCTCATTAGCAAAACAAATAAGCAACAAAAAAATCCTTTTAGAGCACAGCAACTAATAAATTACATACCGAGTGTTAAATCCTACTAAAGAGAAGGCCCTCTGTAGTTTCAAACGCTACTTGTTAGCTTATTGAAACATAAAACATGAAATTCTATGTTAACCCCTATTGAAAACATCTTATTTCCCCTAAAAGCAACATGTCATAAAGCCCCAAGAATTTACCAGCTGGCTTTTCTGGCCCAGCTCTCAGAAGACATGCTTGTGTTAGAGAAAGCTATCTCTAAGGCTAAGCTGCATGAAACGTCATCTCTCCTGTTGATGCAGAACTTTGTGAATTTGGTGGCTATCACACCATTTGAACCGGAATCATAAACTACTGAAAAATCCCAAAGACTAACACAATTCTAATTCTATAATTGGAGATTTTGCAGGTACTTACAGCAGAACTGACAAAATATCTATAATAGAAATGAAGACAAATTAACCTATGAGGAAGAACGTCGCTGAAGCACGAGCAGGAAGGAGGTATTCCTGAGTAGTTACATACTATGCAGACCTGTATGCTGTAGCATTGCATGAAGAGTGAAACTGAGGTTCGACTCAAGTGTGAAACACCACAAAGATACTGCGGGCTGATTAACAGGCAGCTGAATTTTAGCTTTTCAGCCCTGAATCCATAAAGATAAATCTAGCCTAATTATAGCCCGCTGATTAAGGACTTGGACCAAAAGTTTTATCTCCTCATCTAAAATTTGCATTTCTCCATGATTATCTCTTTTCTGCTCTAAGTCTTATCCATTTGGTTCTTCTTACCTCTGGGTCAGAAGGTTTATATCTCCCCACCACGATCTGGGCTCCTAGCCCAATGCTGCTGCATTGCAGAGTCAGCAAAGACATGATGCAGCAGTACTCCTGAATGTCTTTGGATGTGGAAGTACATGTCATTGCTATCAAACCCTGAACACCACTCAGATAAAACCGAGAGGCCTCATGGCACTTCAGAAAAAAAAAAAACCAATGATGCTAAGATACCTGTCTTGGCCATTTTCTACCTAGTGTCCAGAACATTGCAAAATTCACTGATGGTGCAAAGTCAACACAAACATTCACTCTTCTGCTCATCCCTACAAATCCAAGCATTACCCACTGGGTTCAGCACAGACCACTTCCACAACAATTGCTGGAATTAGCAGCTCCCCTGGCAGAGAAACAGAAATGCCAGGATCTGTATTGCAGTGGAAGATCAGTTTAAGAATAAAGCGAGACACCTAACCTATATTCCCCACAAGGCACCACTCCTGTCAGCTCCCAGGTTAAGTAGACACATGAGAACAAAACCATCTCTAGACAAGGGAAAGCAAAGTTGCTAATCTGAAAGCCTTCACAAATGAACACGCTGGCCAAACACACATTGATTCTGTGTATCCAAGATATTCAGGGACCTACAATTACAGAAAGGCCCACTAATCTCCACTTAACTCACCAGCCCTGAACCTTTCTCCACGTAACTCATCTGCTTGAGTAAAATGATACAGAAGCTACTCTGGCACGCTAGCCTTTTGCTATCGTTACACCTGCAGCAGACTGCCTTGAGCAGTTAGTTTCAGTAGTGGCCAAGTCACAGCAGCATTTCACTAGCAACCACGATAAAGGGTGAGCAGCATATTTCAAATTCCACTTTATTCTTTTTTTTTTCATATTAGGGATTGCTGCAGATGGCAATAATCCAATCCTTAAAGCTTTTTATTGTGAATGTGCTACAAAGCAGCATAGCTTTATCTGAAATGTCTTAGCTCTGAGTTAAATTAAACTCACTTTTCCTAATGCTTCTCCAACAATTCAAAATATTGATTAATAACCTACTCTGCACCAAATGTTTCTTACATCAACTTCATCAGCAGTCTCCTCACTTCCCTCCTGGCCCTCTGGCAAGCGCTGTGAACAACTCTCACGTTCAGGACTCAGGCAGGAGTCAGGGGAGCTTTTTTCCTGTTCAAAGAGAAAAGAAACTCCAGCCCATTCATGACACAGTACTGTACGCTGAGCACAACTAGAACACCTATTGTAGATCAAGAGCGTGATGCCCTTCTTTGTGGAGAAGAAAAGAAGATCTGTCAATCCTACCCCCACTGTTTTTGGTTTTGGTGCTAAGGAAGGAGGAGAAGGAGGAAAAGCTACAAGCATTAAGTGCTCCAGGACTCCAACATGCAAAACCCAGCATTATTCATAGATTTACTTACAAGACAGATACCTAAATGCTAAAAACTAAGCAAATCAGAAAGCTCACACCTAAGATTCCAATGCTACTAACTGTGTTAGCCACCTTCTAATGCACAGGCAAACGGTTTACATAAAAACGTGTCTTATTAATAAATTTACATCCAGAAGGCAATAAACTTCATTATCATCATGGCTTGGCTTCATGGGCTAAGATTTGGGAAGGGCTTTACCCACGCTCACTGCAAGTGCACTGATGGCTGAAGAGGCCAATGCGGGATAGGCAAGACCGGTTGCAAAGGGAACACCAGAAGGTCTCCTGGGCTGGTATAGTCGAGGCACGGTTCTTTCTGTGTTGTCTTTTCTCCTCAAGACTGATTCTACGCGTGCTCTCAAAGCAGACAGCAGCGTTATGTATGGTGTGTCTCCAGATCTCCTGATTGGAGGCCAGGGTGGACCACTGATGGTGGTCAGTATGGCCTAGGCTGAGGTCTTGTTTCAGGGAGTCCTTATATCTCCTCTTTGGGGCTCTTCTCTGGCGGCAGCCGGTGGCGAGTTCACCGTAGAACACAATCTTAGGGAGGGGTGATCCGCCATCCTGGAGACGTGCCCTGCCCAGCGCAGCTGCGTTTTCAGCACCATGGCCTCAATGCTGGTGACCTCAGCCTGTTCAAGGACACCCGAGTGATGCCTAGTGCAGAATGTCAAACAATAAACTTAAAAAATGAGTAATTTACGTGGCTAGGGTTGCTCCAGAGTTGATGATTTCCTATTAAGCAGTTCTCTGGAAGTCTGATCTTACCTTAGAGAATGGAAATCAAGTACCCGCAAAAGGCAATTAGTTCCTCCTAAGCCTATAAGGACATTCTATACATCTATCTTGATTTTGGACAGCTGAGTCCACACACTCAGAAGAGGTGAACTCCATCCTCTGAGTGGCTCAGTTGATGAACAGTTTCCTCTAACTCAATCATCCGCTATCAAATACTTGAAGTCTATAATGACCTTTTTTTCAATGAAGAATGGGCAGACAACTTAGATTCACTGCAAAAACCCTCCTAAGCCACTAGGCTTCTTACATCCATGTAATTTGTCTTTAGGCTTTGCAAATACAATTGAGACTTATTCTGGGTCCCAAAGTCTTCTCAGTGAAATTAAAAAGATCTCTTTCATTAAAGGGGGAAGAGAGAAAGAAACAAACTAGAAGGAAAGAGAAAAGGGGGCGGGGGGGGGGAAGGCAGAGCAATGATACACAAGTAATTATCAGTGATGTGGAAAAAGTTACAAAATTGAGCTGGTGGGTGCTGCATGCGGGAGAAAAAAAAAAAAAAGAAAAGGAGATACATCCAAAAGACATGAAGGACATGCAAAATGGTAGATTACAGTTTTGTGGACACAACTCCTGAAAACCTGTATACTTAAACCACTAGAAGCTCAAACGCACACGTTCAAATGTGATTACTTCTCCTTTTCAACCCTAAATCTTAGTTTGGGAAAAGGTCAAAAAAATTAAAGCAGCTATAATATAAAGCAATGAAAATAATTGTCATTTGGTTTTCCTTTTAAACCATTAAAGACTTTTGTCTGCTTTATCAGTAGCGTACTCTGGGAAATCCCAAAGCTTAAGCATTTTGGCCTAAAACGAATACAAACATGAACAAACCATCTCCTAAACTTGTCAAGTCTCAACAATTGCTCCTCTGCCCAGCAAAAGAAACAAACATAAAACTTACTGGCAAATCAGCGCGCGTGCACACGCTCTCTTGCTCGCTGTCAGGAGTGGAGCTTTTTGCAAGAGCAGACTATCAGAACACACTAAAAAAGGAAAGCAAAATAATGCATTTGTTTCATTTAAAGCACTCCCAGGAGCAACAGTAGCACATATGCCAGACTTACTGTATCTCTTGCAGTGGATGTTACTGTAACTGTGAAACAGAGATGGGTCACTAACCTGGGTTCTCTTACTTGTGGCAAGCTGACACATTCCTTCCGTCTGCCTGTCCAGACTTGTCAGCAAACCACTTGGAAGCAGCTGAAAAACTTTTAATGATGTCGATAATGTAGAGTGTACATTCAGACAGCACCTCCTCCTCTATCAGTCAGTGGTGACACCCAAAGGAAGAACAATTTACCATCCAGCAAGAGGTGCCCCAAAGGGACTACTGGTAACGAGGGGGCAGGGCACCACTAACCAGTGAGATGAAAGAAGGAAGGAAACAAAGAGTGGGAATAAAAACTCAGGGTGATTGAAGAGGAAACAGCATCAGAAGTGGAAACCAAATATTCCCTCTCCAAATTCCCAAACTTTTTCCTCTAATTAAAAAGCAGGAACAAAAGCTCTGTCTTCGTCCAAGTGAGACTGACTACTGCTATTCCCTAAACTGAAAGAAGATAAGAAAAAGACTGATGACAGTAACACAGTTTTCTTATGGTTGCGGATCCACTAGGATAGTTTCTCTAGAAAGCTCAGAAAATAAATGGTCTTCCAAGAACTACTGCAGCACAAATGGCACTGCTTTGTCTCCCTGCCCTGTTGACAACACAACCAGCACAGTGGATGCCAAAAAGAAACAAACTGTTTTAAGAAGGACCTCGTATTCTGAAACAATCAGACATGCTTAAACTACTGGGGGGGGAGACACACACAAAACAAACAACCCACTCAATAACAACAATGAAACACACCACCCACAAAAAATAAAAACAAAACACAAAAACAAAACACAAAATTGAAAAAAAACAACTCCCCTCCAAGCCCTTGTCTACTGGGTAATGAAATTTCTACCCTTTTGAGACTGAATTATAAGCAGTTGCATTAAAGTTGTTTAGACAAGCTATATTCAGATTTTCCAGACATATTTTTCAAATACATTTATATTGCTATCTCGCCCACATTATTAAATTGACCATTTTGAGATACATATGGTCTCCTCACATGAATATCCTCATTCACTACAAAAGCTGGTATGTGCTGCTCAGCATCACTAAACCGTTACATTCAGCTCAGCAACTTTGCTTTAATCACATTAAAGGTACACCAGCTAATACAACCACTATATTAACAGAAGCCACTAATTCATGCACCTGGATGAACACAAAGGAGGATAGATGGTACCTGCTGACTGACGCCGTTCTTTGGATCTCTTTGTAGACAAGGCACCTTTTAACGTCATCCACAGTCAAATTCACAGTTACGTGCTAAGAACCAGAGTGGGAAGAAGTGATCAGAATACACAAAGCACAAATTTGAAAAGGATAACCTGGCAACATGAGTTACATGAGCCTTGGATGCAGTGGGAGGTACCTCTGAGTTGGGGGAGATGGGTGGGGAAGGACAGAAGGGTTTCAAAGCAGGTAAGAAATATTACCCCACAGTGCTGACAGACTACTCCAAGACATCTAAAGGTCGCTCTTCCTAAAGGATCTTAAGCTTACAAGGGCAACTAGAATACAAATAATGACTACCAATCACTTAAATACATTTTGTTTATCAATGAAAGCTAAACTTATTACTGAAGGTCAAGAGAAAGTTAAAAAGAGACTGGGTCGTCTTCTCCGTATGCAGCTCATTCACATAGCACTGGGCTCTTTGACCTAGTGGATACTGGTACTATGATATGCACTGGAAGGTAAGCAAACTCACTTGCAGTCTGGAAACAAAAACCTCGTAGGCAAGTGATAACTGGCCAGAAGAAAAGATTACTAACCATGTAAGATCTTCCTTTAACTCAGAGCCATTCCCTGCACGGGACATCTTGCTAAAAGACACACTTCCGTTCAAGTAAAAGATGTTGCAACCAAGGCAGTGATGTGTCACTGCTTATGTGGAAGGATAGTAACTTCTTACTGTAAAAACTATTATAATGATTTTTCAAGACAGTTGTTTTTAACAAAGAAAGGACACTACAGAGAGTGAAAGGATATCAGGCACTGTAATTACACTGTACCAGTACACACATTTTTCAGATTCTGCACTGAAATATCCATGCTCTCAGTCCCTTCCTCTTTCTCTTCTCCTCTTTTTCTACGCCTTTTTACTGAAAAACTAGCCCAGTCTTAATTAATTCTTCAAGGTGAATCAACGAGACCTTGTACAACAAACAGCAGAAAATAAGAATAACTTACTAAAGGGTATAAATTTTGAGACAGTACTGTGTTTCTAGTACAAGCCTCAGGCTCACAATGAAGGCTTGGCGTCATCTTTTTCCCAACCATGTTCAAAACACTGTTAGGTCTTAGGAATCCCATCTCAGGAATACTCATTACAAATGGTATGAAGAAGAGCGAGAAGCTTACTTACAAATATTAAAATACTTAAGTTTAGGAATGAAAAAAAGAAAGGGAGGGCGAGAACAACACTTTCTTTCTCTTAAGAGAGGAATAAGGAGCAGCATTAATGCAATACACATAAGCACATAGGAGTATGTCCTGCCACAGTTACTGTTGGTTCATAAATAAAAGGGGAAGACAGTGAAAATGGGAAGCAGAAAGCCTCAAGGATAAATTAGAAGAAACTTACATAATGAAATACAACTGCTTTTAGTCAGTTTGCTGTAACTAAGGAAGAGCATTATTCCTCCACCGGACTCAATGAACACTGCCGTACTTCCAACAAATTGTGTTTTATAAACACAGCTATAAACCCCCAACGTACTGAGGAGACTAGTCACTTCGGCAAGAGTTTCCCCTACGGACAAGTGATTTCACCTGTCAGCCATAAAAAACTGCCCTTCCTCCAACCTGTGAATCTTCTGGGGCACCAGATGAATCTCGGTGTCAGACTCACGGCTGCCTGACTGGCCACAAATGACAGCAAGGCCCACGCTCCACACAGCACCCTATATTATTGCCCTAAAATGCAAAGCCTAGAAAAGCATATTTCTGAGCACGAAAGCAATCAACTGCCATTCTTCTCTCTCAATACAGTTCAGCCTAAGCATTATTCCTGATGAGAGAGTTGAAGGGCAACAGAAAACTTATTTTTTACCCCCAAAAACTTATTTTTTACCTGAACACTCAGTCTCAGTGAACTGGTTGAAACAAAATCCTCGTTACTTGTTTGCCAGATAGGGTTTTTGTTCTTTCCCTGCTTAACTGTTGCTACTGAAGATACTGGGGGAGGAGGGAAGGGGATCTATTTTGCTGTTTTTACTTCTTATTGATAGATTTTACTTGGTCACTGGCAAACTGGTCATGGCCATATAAGTAGTCATTAAGAAGGAGTAAAGAAAAAGGTCAAGTATTCTCAGCCAAAACAACTCTACGAAATTCTTCAAGATATCTGCAGGCAAATACCTCTTGTCTGTCTAAAGAAATAGCAGCAATACTTGAATAAATGAGAAAATAACAAGACAAATAACAAAATTCTTCATCAGGCCTCCATTTTCCATTCACACAGACAAAGTTATCTTCCTGAAACAGTTATACCAAAAACTACTCAGGGAGAGTTTTCATACATTAACAAGAAAACACAACACTGTGCACCTTTAAGTATCAAGACCATCCACTAATTCCAGACAATCCAATTCTGCTAAAAAACTGGGTTATTCAGGTATTTTTTTCCCAAACATCATTTAACGCTTTAACAAAAAAGTATGACTTCTGACCAACGTTCTTTCCAAGCTACAACTTAATATTAAACTTTCAGTCAAGTCAGGGTGGTCCTCATAGAGCTCCTGCCCTCCTCCCCCTTAACTACAGGTTCATTTCCTTGAACATACACCCCAAGCAAATTGAGTCAAAGGCTACTTATTGTTTATAATTAATTTGTTTAAACTCACAAAAGCAGACCACTTTCTCCTCAGCAGAGGTAAAATCCTTCCACTTGCTGTGCTAACTTTATACTGTATACATTAGCCACTGCCAGGATCTCACAGCCACCAACACCAGTCACTGCTGCCCACCACTCCAAGAGCAAACACAGCAGAAGTCAAAGCAACAGACCAGTTACAAGACCAATGGTGAAAAACAGTTAACGGTAAAATATCCAGTACTTTCATATCCCATCAAATAACAAATGATCTCACTATCTTTAGTATCACATCAAGAAGTGAAAAGAAAATTAATCACACTCTGCCTATCTGCCATAGTGCTTCACAGCACACCTGAAAGATTCACAGGTCTTCATTTCCTCCTTGGAGCACATCAAAAGCTCACCTCACACCCGCCACCTCTTACCTCTTGCTATAAAAAGACAGGCCTCCAAGCCCCCATGCTTCCAACTAAACCACCATAGCAAATGTCCTGCTTCAAACAGTGCTAGATGTCCCTGCCAACCACAACTTCTCTGATGCATCCAAACTGTCCTGGGTAAACTGAAATTTTAAGACAAATCCTTCCTTCCAACACAGAATAAAGATTAGTATTCAAAAACAGCAACAGTTACATCTCTTGAACCCAAGTCTTGCCCCATTATTAATGCCAGAATAAACCCCTCAACACCATCTTGATAGTCACAGAAACCAGAGAGCCTCTCAGAGCATCAGAGAATTGAATTTTAGAATAAATGACAAAATAGGACTGTTGAAAACATCT
Source organism: Buceros rhinoceros silvestris (assembly GCF_000710305.1). Lineage (NCBI taxonomy): Eukaryota > Metazoa > Chordata > Aves > Bucerotiformes > Bucerotidae > Buceros > Buceros rhinoceros. The sequence continues at coordinate 12,778 of NW_010403701.1, forward strand.
GGTTTTGTTGAGCAAAACCCAACACATAGAATCATTTTTAAATGCGTTTTTGGAAGTGGCAAGAAGTTCACCATGCCTCTTCAAGCACACTTTTCAGGATGAGTTTGCAAAGGCAGGCTGTAAAACTAAAAAAACCTCCCATCCATCCATCCATTCCTCTCTCTCCACACACACACACACACACACACAAGAACAATCTGAATTCTGTGTAACTTAGTACAACTATTAACATAAATGCTTACAAAGATACCATATTTCAAGAAAGCTCCTGGAAGTAACCTTCATCCTCTTAAAAATGACAGAGAGCAAAAGAGCCTATTGGTTTCTGGACACAGAATATTTGGCCCTCCATCGTACAGATTCATAGGCTGGTTAACTTCTCTGGTAATTTCCTGTAGAGCTACCAGGAAATTAACCAAAATCAAGAAATGTATTTCAATTGACCATGACCCTGCAGTGTTTGAGATGCTCCACTTTCCTACTCAAAGGCAGTATTGAGAGGATTACTACAGAAGGCAGACAACAAGCAGGTCTTCTAAGGATCTCCACTTTACCATGACAACCTTTAATGCAACAAGACAGACCTAAACTGAACTCCACATAACATGAACACCTACTAATGATGGTATCCCTTTATTATTTTTAAAAATTATTTAGATAAGCTTAATCTCATGTGTTGTGCTATTATGTTTTCATTTGAAATGTTCATCCTTACTCAGGCTCAACTTCATTCCTCAAAGGACGGAAAATAGGATGGGCAGGACAGAGGAGGGAAGTTTTCATCTTTCAAATTTATTTTGACTGTGCCTGAGGAAGCCAAACCCTGACCTTGGTGTATTCTCTACCAATGCGAGCTACTTCAGAGAAACATTAATTATATTGATCTCCTTTTATAAGGAAAGATCACAATTTATAGACACCTAAAGCAGGATGAAAACCATTTTTCCAAGTACGACATTTGCAATACACACAAACCTCTTCTGCTTTTTAAAAAAAAAAAACACAAAACACCACGAACAAAACAAAAAGCAAACATTCAGATCATCATCACCAGCATTTGAAGCATATATATAAATATAAACATACAGATGTGCTTTACTGAAATAAAAATAGGTTATAGCTTATAGCTTTAGGTTGTTTAACTGATCAGAGGCTATTCCAACTCACACCAAGAAACTGTACAAGTAAAAAAAGAAAAGAGAAAAGCTTTTTCCCTTATCCAACACTGCCAGGAACACAGTAAGAAACTGAAAGCAAAATAATTGTCTCCAGGAGTTACTATGGTCAAAGGATGAAGTGTTGCTACTGCGACTTTACACTGTCCAATAATAAAAAGCTTGAAGAGATACTCCCTGGTTACTTCATGACCCACTCAAAACCTAAATTAAATATTCTTTGCTAGCTTATCCTCACCGCTCAGAACAGTGAAAAAGAAACTTCTGCAAACCTAATTAACAAGCGAATTAGCATCCTCTTAGATCATATCCACAGAGACTTTTGGTTTTGCATTTCTATTGCGGCTCACTGCTCAACTGCTACTGACTCAAGTGTCAGCATTTCATTTGTGATGCAATATTAAAATTGTTTCTATGCCTATTCTACATGACTGCTCATAAAGAGTGTTTAGTTCTGCCTGTTCAGAGATGCATCCTTTCTTCTGCAAGTGTAAAGAAACTCCCAAATAAAATTAATTTTGCTCCTCTTCAGTCACTTTATCAGACAGGAAAACAGTGATGACAGGAGCACTGCCAGCTCTGACCACATCTTCCTCAGTCTCGTCATACTCGTGGTATCCCAACTTGGAACATTTTGCCACATGAAGATTCCAAAAATGTTGTAGCCCTCACAGTTGTGGCGAAAAATTGACGACTGCATGCTCAAGGCTCAAAAAATCAAAAAGGAAATCCATTTATTTCATGCTTGTAATGCTTTAAAAGCCATAACTTGGATCAATCTCACAACTGAGAGCCTGCACCACGACATTTCAACTCTTAGGTTAGCAATTCTGAGAACATTAAAAGGCTCAACTTTTACATTAAGAAATGCATTTCTTATCTGCTTTGTCTGTCATTATACCATGAGATATATTCTGTACTCTGTGCACTCATGCAAATACAAAGCAAGGACATGACCTCGTCCCTGGCTCTCATATGAAAACCAAGGACCTCCATAAAACCCCATTAGAAGTAAATAAGTCTTGGCAAGAATACAACTGCAGAGACAAGTCCTAAGACCATCAATAGCACTCTGAAAGCTACAGAGGTGGTGAACCTTAGCACGAAAACAATAGATAGTGGTCCTATTACCATCAGCCTGTGGTGAAAGCACTCTTTTCTCCTGTTCCAAAGTCACCACTAAAGCCTACCCTCTCCCATTCAACAGCGATTCAAAAGCTTCTGGCGTTAAAACAAACACACACAGGAAAATTCAAAGTCCTCTAAGTTTCTTCCACTGTCAGAGCAGTAAGGCCCCAGTTCTACAACAAACCAGCTCTGACAGATACACGGGCTTATCATATTAAACCTGATGGAGCTGGGAATTCCCAGCTCTTGGTTCCCATTATTACTTTGGCTGTCCTCAGACAATTGCTGTGTTCCCTCTTTTCAAAAATTAAGGATCATTTTCTGAGTTTGCTGCAGTAACTTTGTATAACACTTGCCTCCTGCTCTTGACTAGTCTGGATGCAGGAACCACTTAAGCTAGTGTTGTCACTGAAGCCTCCATACATATTATCCAGCCGAAGCAAAAAAAAAAAAAAAAAAAAAAAAAAAAAAAAAAAAAAAAAAAAAAAAAAAAAAGAAAAAAAAAAAAATTAAAAAAGCTTTCTCTAGTACAGTCCACCTACTAGAAATGACTCAAAGCCCAGTACTCCACACCAGTCTAATAAACCTTAGATGAAAGCTGAGCGTGACTAGCGCTTCTATCTGATTAACCTTCCTAATGATCTTTACCCTCTCTAAACCACTCTGAACAGTCTTTATCCCTCCTGGGATTGTCCATCATCCAAGCACTTGAAAACTCTTTTAAAAAAGTACCAAACCAAGTTGATGTTTTCTCATATTTTTAATGAAAATGTACATGCATTCTCTCTATGTGTATTTTTTTTTAAAGTGTACCTTCTAAGCATTTTCCTAACGCTGCAATTTCTCTTTCTATTCCTCTTATCTCAAATTATACAGAACAGGATATTCTTACAGTGCCAAGTAACCAAACACAAACTTGGGAAGCCCCCAGTATACAACCCCCCCTTTCTATTAGGGATCATCTGTGAGTTAAGATTTTGGTTCTCAGCAAGAGCTGGGGGAAGCAAGCAACATTACTTACCACCATGGCATTCAAATACAGTCCACTTTCTGAAGTGACATTCCACCAGCTACTAATTTACACAGATCAAACCACCCTGCTTTGAATTATACTGAGATTTCTACCATGTCTTTATTTGAAAATCATCTGGTAATGTAAGAACATAAAACACGGTTCACTAGCCCCCACACTCCACCTGGCAGAATGATACTGAGAAAAGTCACAGCAAGACAATCCAGGTAGGGCTACCCTCTAATAGCCAGTGCATGGTGATACCTCTGACAAGACCAACAGTGAAAGAGAAAGCCAGATGAACATTTCTCTCAAGAGCTCCTGATTCACATTCTCACTCATTCCAAAAACGAGGGACCCTAAATAACATCTAAGGGTCACAGAGGAATATCCTCCCTTTCTAGCCATGTTTCTACCTCATCACTACCAAGTTGTCACCTCTGAAGGTTTTGCTTTTCTCTGCTTATTTTACAAGTTAAGCGTCGATTTTGGTAACTACCCATACTCGGAAACCCTCCACTAGAAAGCCTCAAAGGCACATCCAAAACCAAAATTGGCATGGCCATTAGAAAGGAAAAGGATGATTCCAAAGAGGGAATAACTTGTTCACCAATTACAAGGTTCACAGAAAAAGCTGCTGGAAAAAAGTAGGCAAAAGCCAACTATAAAGGGTCTGATTTCTCTGAGATAGATGTCTTAGAATTGGAATAAGAAGGTTAGGTTCCACATGTAACTGATGATTATCCACCCAACCTGAAAAAGTGGATGCTTAATGCTAACATACTTTCAGTGTAATATTAAATTTCTCTGGAGCAAGAGAGGAAGAAAATGAAATAAGCAAACTGGAAAATCCACTCCTTCCATGTGTTTTCAAATTTATTAATGTTTGTACACTGTTAGCCAACCCGTTCAAAGTTTTTTCCTTGTAGTATTGTAATGAAATGCAAGACATGAAAATAACAGTAATTGTGAAGATATGGGAACTAAACTTTCTTTTCATGCATATCTGATTGTTAGAACACAGATACACTCATCTCATCTTTCTATTTCTTAACATTTACCCAAAAATAAGGAAGCTATGTGCCTTCATACCATTCAACATTCCTTATTGCTCATTC
>NW_010403701.1:17297-22086 GCF_000710305.1 Buceros rhinoceros silvestris
ATAACACTGCTCTGTTGCTTTCAACATTTCAGAAGAAACTTTTTCTACATGTGCTACTGTAAGTTCTGCAAATCTGTTCCCATTCTGCAACATGCAGAAGCATTGGAAGTCACATGCTTAAGACAGGCAGAGATCCATCACAGGACATTGATCAAACACCAACATCAGCAAACAAAAATCAAAACTGTTTTTTCCCCTCAAAAGGGGGAGATCCCAAAAGATGACATGTAGCTCTCTCACTGGAATAACCCAATTCTAAAGAAACTTCAAATAATTTTTTTGCCCAATCTCAATGCAGACAGTTCTACTTCCATAGGCACAGCTTTGCTCAACAAGTGAGGAGAGGAAAAAAAAAAACAAAACAAAACACAACATATAAAAAGCCAGAAAAATTCACCACTGTTACTCAAAATGCCAAAGACATCAGCACAATTGTAAAAAATCGTGTCAATTGCACATATCCAGAACAGAAATCAGAAAATTTTGCCCCAGAACTGTTCATGGAAGAAAAAGATGTCACCTCACACACCAAAGATATAAGGGAAAGAAAAAAAAATCCTCCTGTACATTTATAGCAAAGCTAATAGCAAAGGAACAAGACCTATTCCTCCTTCTTTGCAGCTACTGGACAAAGCTGCACTTCGCACTTGTTTTGAAAACCTCGGTACCTGCCACGAGCTCCAAGAGTTGGAAGCCAGTTCCCCAACAGTGACACCAGCACCCAAGACCAAAGCCTCTTCACCGCACTGCTGATAATTAGTCCTCACCTCAGTCATCACGTCCCTTTCTGTAGCAGCTTCAAGAGAGAGTGAGAGGAAGAAAACAGTGCCCAATGTGTGAAACTCTCTCTTCAGTTGACTATCCAGCTATCTTTGGTACCTTCTGACTAAACTTCATGAAACAGGAGATATGCTGAGCTGGATAAGGAGTCTGGGGAATAACCATCAACTCCTCAATATCCTTCAGCTATGTTAAAGCCCTTAAAGCAGAAAAGCTGAGTTTCCACAACCCTTGTAGTTACATATTTTAACACTTCATAGGCATGTATACTACAACCAAATTAGCAAGATGGTTCCCTTTTCACCATTCATGCAAAAATTCCTTTTAATTACAAGTGAGTATCAAATCAACATAGAGGGTTTAAACAAGTCATTTTGAGTCAGAAAATGCTACACAATCCTAACCCAACAGTTTTATACAGTATTTCCTATTCCTCCTTCACCTGTTAAGTTCTGATCAGTATTGGCATAAAGATGGAGCAAGATATGCAACAACTGTGCTACAGATCATCTAACTTTGTTTAAATAATCACCCCCATCATCCAATAGGTGACCCAAACACAGAAAGTCTGTAGCTACTGTGTTAACTCTTACTGTCAAAAAAAGGAAGGTGCTGTATGCACTTACCTATAATATCACAGAAGAATAGGGGATGCCACCAATAAGCAAAAGCTTGCACTACCACATTACGAAACATGGGTTGCTTGCCAAACAGATGCTCTCAAGGCTGGATCACCAATAACGCACATTCAATCTTGCAAAGTTTGCAGTGCTGCCACCTAAGCCAAGATGCTGCTCTCACCTCCTCACCAATGACTTGAGTTAAAATGTAACAAGGAGCCAGGAGAATTTTGTACATGACATCAGAAGCTTTGGCAATGGGAGTGCAAACAGCAATGTAGGATATGGCAACACTCTCTACACGGTCCGTGGGACAGCTGCTTAAAACAAATGGGCATAGGGGCCTTATAATTACGTCCTGTCTTCTCCCACCCAGCCTGGACAAGGTGCGAACAGGCTAGCAGCAGGATGTAAAGTCTCCAGCAGAAACCAACAGGAGCTATACAAGAGCGAAACAGTTTGTTACGAGATGAAAACTGTAAACCAAATTACAAAGTTAAAGAAGCGAGCTGTTCCAGCAGACATGACAATCTTACACCAGCGCGCCTCAGTCCCTTCGACACTGAAGGGTGTGTGAAGGCTTACATAAGTAACAAAAAAGTCTTTTTAAAAACAGTCAGCATTGCCAATAACTCAAAAGAAACTAACAGTATAAGTATTTGTCACAACTTGTGCATTTTTAAATACTGGACTATTGTAATTAGCACCACCAACAACAGCAACAACAACAAAATAATAAAGGAGGAAACCAGTGAAGTTAAAAGCTTCACTGTTAAAGCCATGAAGAAGCAACCTGTTTTCCCACACACACATATCCAAAAATTGTCCACAGACCAACAAAAGGTTCAATTTCCCATTTTGAAATGCAAGTTTATTCCAGTAACATATCACAAGAATAGACTTTCCCAGCTCTGATTATCAGAAAGGCAAGCACCAGGGGGTAAATTGTGACTTAGCTGTATGATTTCTTGCAGCATACCACACCCACCCCCTCCAAAATCTGTTTATTTTTGGACATATTATACAAGACTTCCTTATAGCAGGAAGTCCTGCAAGTCAAAGGCCACTGCTGAAACAGTATTTCCACTATTTTGCAATAGTCACTTACAAACACGAACAGAACTGCTAATCGTCACCACAATTGTCTTTCAGCAATTTAACCAACAGAGAGGGAACTACCAGCTTGTCTTTACATTCTTCAGTGTAGCACATCTTCAGAAACCCAAGTAAATCCCCACAACCCAATGCTACAAAACAGTCAACATCATCAACATTTGGGAAGTGAAACACCATGTTCTAACACCAAAGTTTCCAAACAATCTCATGACAGTCCTGAGTGTTTCAAAGGGTAAGGAGAACATCTGCCCACAGTCACTCCATACTCTGCACACGAAGCATCTCAGAAGTTTTCCCTATACTAAAAAATCCATTTGCAGAACACTGTTGAATAGTTACGGTAAGACTGGCAGATGTGAAAAGCACTGCTGAATTCCTCTAAGAGCAGCACTCATCAACACATCCCAAAGACCTACTCGCCTTGTACACTTCTGGCAGTTTAGTTCCAGTAAACCAGAGCTAAACACCCATGTTTCCATACCCACCCAGATGGCTCTTAGCACACCTTCTCAGCCCATTCATATACCAAGATGCAACAAGATAATGTAACCTTCTGAACTAAATTTGTTGTTTCCAGGTTGAAAACAATGAGAATTACAATAATTGTGCTGCTTAGCATTTTTCTGTTACTGCTACTCATTTCTTTTGAAAGAAAGAAATGAGAGTTCCTTTCCCATGGTACTGATAGCACACAATACTACCAAGTAGCTGATCTTGATGCACCGAATTGCAAATAAACAAAAAACTGACTAGACACACTAAACTCTTAAATCTAGATATAGAAATGTCATAATGCATTTTTAAATGGGTGCTGAAGATATTAAAAATCACAGGAGCATTATATTTAAGTGGCTTCAGTTTGAATCGAATAGATAATCAGCTGGCTAAGAGCTGCAATGTAATTGTGACCGTATAGCCCAAAACATACTACATTTTTACTCCAAGTCTAACAGCCTAAAACTGCCCAGCAAATTGAAAAAGCAAACAAACATGTCCAGCTCCTAGCAAACACAAACCAGGATGATCTCTAGTCACTGATCTCTATTCACTATCACTATCTATTCTCTATTCACTGATCTCTACTCTACTGCCACTGCTATCTGAGGCATTCTTCTACCCAAAACATGTATTTATCAAGGGTGTTTAGTATTCCAGAGCTGGCTCCTATTGAGCTCAACAGACCCACACCACACAGCATGGAGATACCCACTTGTAGGCCAAATATGCAGCCAAAGTTAAATTTCCGGCTCTTCTTGACCAGGATCACGGAGCAAAGGCACAATACCATATTAACACAGATGCATGTTGCCACCACTCAACGCATGCTGCTTCATAAACATGCCTGCCTATAACCTGAAAGCATAGAGGAGGATTTAGCTGGCTTACTGCAACTGGCCAGTTCACACAGCAGTAAGTTTCCTATTTTTAGATGCTGCAAGTCTACCAATACTGCATAGGATGAGCAAAATTCTGCAGAAACACCAGTTCACACAAACTGTACAGTTTGTTCACACAGCCTACTTCAAGACAGCACCAGCTTGTCACCAAAATCTGCCAAGGATGCAATCAAGCTGGCTCTCTGCAGAACCAGCCTGGATCCACACGAGTCTGTGAGCTCAGGAACGTCACACAGCTGTACAGCCATAACCAGGCACAGGGGCATGCCCTGACACCACACAGCAGCACAGCTCTGGCACAGTTTATGACTTAGCTGATCATTTTTGTTCGCTACAACATGCAAAATTTACTTCTCTTAACAGGAAACCTACCATCTGTTTTCCATAGTAAAATTTCATGGTCCAATACATGGACATGCACAGACCTTATCACAAACCTGCAGTGCCAAGTAACAAAAATTCAGAAATTTCAGTTAGATTATTCATGAAACTACAGGTCAAAATGCATACATTTCGTCCTCTGCACTACTTCTTCCGTAAGTCTTTCTCTATGCAGGCATACACATAATCACAGCTAGAAATTACGGTCCTAATTTTTCAAGGTGAACATCACACAGGATCTCAGCACCCAGCACTACTGATCAGCCTCTATGCAAACCTTTTCATCTACGTGGATCATCTCCCAGAACTTTATGGCAAAACTCACACCGAAGAGAAGCAGCAGGTCGGGTACCTCAGCACCTCCGCAAATCCCCCCCGCGCCATGCCCCAGACGCCCCGGGAGCCACAGCCTCCCCGGCTCCGGGCACACACCGGCGAATACCCTCCGAGTACTTTAACCTGAATGTCCCTACCGCACCACGGCGTCAACGGATC
>NW_010403702.1:0-4944 GCF_000710305.1 Buceros rhinoceros silvestris
TATTTAATAAATAAATAGTAGTAATAATAATTATCTGTTGTACCTCGATGCATTTTCACGTGCTTTAGGAAACATTGTATTTTATTACCTTTCTTTGTATTGGGATACTGGGGCTCAGAAAGAAACCTGGCCAGTAGAAGCCTTACAGAAGGTCTGTGAACAATCCCATTTGAACAAACTGACTATGACTAGCTTGGGCCAGTACTGAAACATCTGATGGTAGGTGTCCCCCTGCTTCCATATTTTGGTTTAATTTATTTCAAACACAGGAAACATTATTACAATTGAAACTATTTCTGGAGATGAGCTGTATCTCTACTTCCCTCAAGAGTCTGAGCTGCTGAGTTATGTTTTAATATGCCCATACAAACATCTTTCACAATGGTTTGTTTCATCCCCAGTGATGCTGCTGGTTTATGTGGCATATACAGACTTAACTAATTACAAAGATTTGCAGTCTTTAGCATCTAGGTATTTTCCCCATTAAAGAGACTGTTGTCTGAGCAGCTTTAAAATGTTTACCTCGTGCTCATCAGGGAGTTGGACTTTGCTTATTGCTGGCACGTTGCACAGTGAACCCCCATCAGAGTAGATGCAGGGCCTGGAAGAAAAGAGGGGAAGAGGGGAGGTTCTCCTGTGGGAGATGAAACTCGACTGCTGAGGCTTTCCCACAGCAGAGAGAGAGAGTACTGCATCCCAAATTCCTTCAGTTCGCTTGCAGCTTAATGAAGGGGCGAAAATCCTTTTAGCACCGCCCTAACCTCCTGCTATCTAACACCACAGCATTACCCAGCCTGGGCTATTTCTTGTGCAGGAATATGCAAAGCAGGCAGAAGGATCTGTCTGCAGTAAGGCATTTTTCTGGCAAACTTGAAACACTGAATATGGAACCATATCCTCATTGCTTCATCACCACCCTGTGACGTTTGGCCCCAAAGCTAAAGTGGCTTTTGCTGCAAATAGCCACACTGACAGTTCCTTGTAAGTAGGGCAAGAATGGATTAGTGCAGGCATTTTGCGGCAGAAAGCTCTGGAGTCTCACCTGCGCAGCCACACGATTGCATTCATGTCCTGCTTTAACGCCCTTGAGCATCTTTTATCTTCCAAATTCTAAGGGCCTTTTTTCTCTACCTACGCAGGCAGGAGGGAGCAAAAGCAATCAGAAATGAGGTGGGGATGATGGGAGAAAAATAGAGGATGGCTATCACATCCCTTTACCCTCTCAGGAGCCTATAGGGCACATCTGCTCCCAAGCAGCAAATTACAAAAGTCTCTACCATGGCCTGCTGCTCTCAGTATCCACAGCTCCTTAGGGAAGGTACAATGCAACTGGAAACTGGGGAATGTGGCAGCCAGATGGCCTCTTCTTCAAGGGTTTGTGCATATTTTGGGAAGTGCAGAGTCTGGAACTCGCTTCTTCCACCTGCTATGGTGCTCTGCAGGACCTTTTTGCTCTAGGAAAGGTTGCAAGACTCTCGAGGAGCATCCCTGGTACATCATAGATGCTCAACCTCATTTTACATATTTACATTTCTGTAAGTTCAATACAGCATTTTAAAAACGTTTTTCACTTGCAATTTTTCTAATATGTCATTGAAAATCAAGTTACTCCAGATTTAAAAAAAAGAAAAAAGAAAAATAAAGAAAAAAATGGATTTCATATTTATTCTATTTCATTTAAATATGTTTGTACAGAAGAAGTACTAGCCACCCATAATACTTATGGGCTTAGTATTCAAATTTGGGTAACATTTCCAGTGATGATGTTGCTTATCAGAAATGCTTAGCTGAAATAAGGGTGGGCTTCTTTTCTTCTTCAGCAATTTTAATTTTTGTCCATTTCTGTTGATTATTAACTCTATACTGCTTAGGCATGGAAATTTATGTGGTAATGTATAATTACCTTGTGCAACCTGGTATCCAGTTTCACACTCCCTTTCCCCTTAATACTCTCATAGTCATCATCAGTCTTCCAGTAAATAAACTATTTGGACTGCCCTTCAGCTCTCCTCTTTTGAGAGAACCTGAGTGAAGTGAATTGTCACAAATCCTGCAAGGCTTGGGCTCTTTGCTTGGGTACCTGCAGTGGTGAGAGAGACCTGTCTCTCTCACGAGAACAGGAAGATAAGTTTTGATGTACTGGCTGGGATCAGTAGTTGCGATGGGCCATGAGAGGACTCACAACTCCCCAGACAGCACAGCGAAGAGTCTTTCATATCAGAACTCACACCTTAGATCCTTCTACCTGTCTGATCCACCTAGGCCTGAGTAGGTGGCTGTGCATTGGTGTGATGTGCTTTTCTTCTCGGGCTGTAAGTCAAGGTGTGTGAAGTAATTGCCTTTAGAACAGTCTGAAATACTGCAGCTTGAAGGTAATAAACATAACAACCTCTACAGCCAGGCCCACAGAGATGGGAAATGTCCTGAGCTGCTTTACTCAGCAAAAAAAGGACAACGAAATACCACTAACTGATCATTACTGGGGCATTCAGGAACAGCCATAATTTCTGTGGGGTGGCAGGACTGTCAAGTGCATTGGCCATTAGTAGACACAAGCACATGACTGAAACAGAGCTGGTGTTATTTTATAATCACCTGAATGGTACTGGTTTTGTATTTCCTAGACTGAGCTTATGTCACTTTACCATAGTGCCTCTTTGCCTGGGAGGAGAGACAGCCCCGGTTGTGTGGGACTGGTAACCTTGCATTTAAGTTAAGAAAGGATGTTGAAACGGGACATCCCTGGGTGGAGAAACTGACTCCTTCAGTTAAGGAGAATAAGAGGAGTAAGTATAGCACATCTAAGGAATCCTGTTGATAGTATAAAAGATGACTGCACTCACCACTCCTTATGGCCAAGTGAAGACCTTCCACCAGCATGACTTAAGCCGTCTTCATGCCTTCACCAATCTGAATCCAGCCTAGGAGGAAGCTACCAGTAGAGATCAGCCATTGGTAACGCAGTTTGCTGATACTTTCTCATAAGTGTGCCTGGAACAGAAAAGCAGTTAATGAAATCATTAGCACAGTTACAGTTTCTGAGAATTGGTGGCTTTTCAAGTTGGCTTGGTAGTATGACTACCCTCGGGATTGGCAATGCCAGTCTATCTTCTTAACACCTCAAATTCCAGTCAGTTTGAGAATATAACAAAATATTACTGGAACGTCTTCAGAAACCTTAAAGAATGTGTTGAGCTTAAAGCTACTCCTAAAAATGAATGAATGTCCTGGGATGCTCATTTTCTTTCTAATTGGATCTCGCTTATCTTTTAGATCCCTAATGGATAGAGCATAGACTGGTACTGAAGCACAGAAGACACTTTTCTAAATCTGGCTTCTAAATTGATTGCAAACACCAAACTCAGAAGTTGAATGTGCAGTTCTGTTTTGCGGTAGCATTACAACTTCACATACAAGTACAAGTTTTTGCCACATTAATAGATGAGGGTTGTCTGTGCTCAGGACAACAGAAACCAGAAGGAAAAGGGGAGAAAGGTTAAAGGCTGAAGGCTTGAGCTAAAAAAACCCCCCAAACCCCCTGACTGCCTCTCTGTTTTTCCACACGCGTTTTTCTCCCTGAAATAGAAGATTTTTAAAAAGATGTTTACTTAAGCTATGTGGCAGTTCAAAGGTTTGATTCTTTTGGGTGATGTGTAAGTTGTAGAAAAAAATAAACAGCCAGCATCCTGTGAAAGCTCCATGTGTAAAAACCTACTTTCATGCAGGGCTTCCTGAATTACATCTGACATCCAAGCCACGTGGGTCTAAATTCACCGGCTCTCTTACCTTAGCTGATAAGATGGTGGGACAGTTTCCCCTGTGCTTTGTGCTGTGCCACATAGCAAAAATCAAGGGTACATAGGGTGTGCTCTACAACATGTCACCTGCTCCGTGGAGGCCGAAGAGGTACCATCATCTTGGCATGCCTGTGTCTTCCAAACTCCAGTTTAATGAGTACTTATTTTATAGACACACTTATGGAAATATTTCCACTCATTTAATGTGAAAATCCATATAATGTACAGCCTCTGCCTTGCTCAAAAATGACAGCGGCCTAAAGCAGCCAAACGCAGAGGGTTTCTGATAGCTGGGAGAGTTGCAGTGGAAGTGCTTAGCAGCAGGGGCTGGGTAACCTACATTCCAACAAGAGGAAGTTTCAGATTAAAGGAGTTCTGATAAACAGGGTTTTACTGTGTTCCTCCAGCCGACTACAAATGCAGAAAGCACTAATGATGACATTAATTATTTAGCATAATTTTTCTTGATATTCTTCTGTTTTCCAGCTATGTATTTTTGAGTTAGATAGTAACTAAAGGGGATAAAGCACAGCAGTAGTAGGTCCCTTGTAACTTAAAGCAGTATCTTATCTGTTGCATACCTTGGCTTTTGTAACGAATGTGTAATGCTTTGTAGTCAAGCTTTTCAGAGGAACGCTGCTGTCATCTTGCCTCTCTGTAAAGGCCCCTCTGCTCCCGACACTTTAATTGCACTGTTGCCTAAATGAGACACTGCAGAGTGTTAATGTATGAGTCTGAGCACCATCATACTCCTCTTTTCACAGAGCTTTTGCCCTTGATTGTGAATTTAGCAGAGCACATCACTTAAAAATAACTGAGATTCAAGGGGAATCACTACACTTAGCCTCTTGCATAAGGTTTATGTATACAGGGATCCTTTAACAGCTGCAATAAGAATTGCAATTAGAGAACTAGTTAATAAGTGTTTGGTTAGGGAGGATGGCAACGGCTTTTCTCTGTTTCTGGAAACAGAATATTCACTGTCCACATGGTCTAAAGTGGAAAAAAAAAAAAAAAGAGGAAAAAGAAAATGCTTGAAATCCTGCCTGCAGCCTCCCTTCTTGCAAGCTGCCCCTCCGGCTTCTCCCGTGCGAGGCGGCAGAATGTTTTTATTCCCTCCGGGGCCATTCTCCCTCGCTTTCTCCCG
>NW_010403703.1:0-268 GCF_000710305.1 Buceros rhinoceros silvestris
GCAGCGATAGGCAGAACGGATCGGGCTGGGCGCAGACCCGGGAACGGGGCGTGACAGGGGGACGCCGCGGGGACGGATCCGCCTGTCAGCAGTCTGGGTGCTCTGGAGGGTCTCGGTTCTCTTCCCGGACCGCAGGGAACTTGTAAACTTCGGCTGGAGTCCAGGATTAGAGGTGAAGGAGCCCAAAATAGCAAACACGCCGTGCCCCGCCGCGTGGCTGATGGAGAGCGCGGCTGCGACAGGGCTCCCGCTCCCCATCCCCCGGTCC
>NW_010403703.1:439-3517 GCF_000710305.1 Buceros rhinoceros silvestris
CGCGACACCGGACGGTGTTGTGGCTTCCCGCTCCAGGAGGGCACCTCACGCACAGGGTGGGCACAGCCGCCAGCCTGGCCTCCCTGGGGCTGAGGAAGCGGGGTGGGATGTCCCAGGACTCGGCCTCCCCATGCCCACGAGCAGATCTCAACCGCTTTCTCACCGAACACGGCTGTAACTGCAGAGACGTTTGGGTGGCGGCTACGGAGAATCTTCCCACACCCGGCAGCCCTTTTCTTCTCCTCAGAAGCCAACTGCTAACTCAGTGGCTGTCTCAAACGAGAAGAGAGGTTTGGAAAGGCCCCGCTGGGTCTCTAGAGGCAGTCCTCAGCGGCTGCTGGCAGCCGCATCGGGGTAAGGCAGCGTGACCTGGGGCTGCAGGACTCAGCGGCTGGAAGCTCCGCGGTGCTCGTGTTTCAGCCCGACCCTTCCCGGGCACCGGACACTTGTTTTCCCTCACGCTAACATCACCGTTGCTCCTCAGGGTGGTGTGCTTACTGCCGTATTTACTCCCTGAAGTTGCACGGAGAACAGCTGTATCCTTTCTCAGCACTCAGATTTTTGGCCAAACAAGCTGTTTCGAGGTGGTTACATGTGAAGAACCCATGGGGGTCACCCTGTAATCATTCTCGTCACATTTGGAGTTTGTCTCCCGGGATTAAAAGTGACCAGAGCTGCACACGCAATCCCAGAGGAGGATGCAGCAGAGCTTCATGCAACGCTTTTCACATTTTCCCCTTCTCCTGGAAGTATCTCAGCTTCTGGTCAGAGCTGCTTCATGCTGGGAGCTCGCGGTCCTCTTGAGATCAACAAATGCACCCGGATTTGCCTCTTCTGCTGTCGCTTCCCCGCGGTGAGCTCCCAGCCTGCAGCACAGATTCTCGTTAGCAAGTCCCAAGTGCGTGACCTTGTACTTTCCACTATTAAATTTCATCCCCCTTCCACCGTGCCAGCACTCTGCCTCCTCCAACCTTCCAGCTGTACCGATATTCCCTCTGCGCTGCCAGTGCCTCCGACTTGGTGCCATCAGTAAATGCCATCAGCTCCCTCCTACCTTGCGTTGCAAGGCCTGGCTGAAGAATGTTGTGCAAGATCAGGAGAACTCCAGGGCCGCCTCGCCGGGGCAGCCCAGTGTCTGCTCTCTGAGAGGAGCGCTTGGCCATGATGTTTGGGGACAGCACCGGAGCCTCCTCCTGCCCCCTCTGCCCTGTGTCCTCCCTGCGTGCCCACGGCCAGGGTGTCTTTGAGGTGACGTCCCCACCGTTGCCATGGAGCTGTTTGTTATAAACCTGTTAATTCATTCAATACCTTTTCGAACCTGCTGATAGTTTCCAAGTCGTTTCACCGTCAGACTAACAGGGGTTTAAACGATGGGATTTTCTTCCTGCTCCAAACCAGCCAGTGCCTCCGCGGTAATTCGTTACCACCCTCAGCCCAGCAAATCAAAACTGTGCACTGGATGCGAGAGGAGATGTTCCAGGTCTGTCGGAGCTCTGGGCTCAGGAACACCTCGTTCCCTGAGCTGCTCGGCTGGTTCTCACTGGCCTTCCTCTCCCTTTGGGTACAGTCATTTCCACTGCCGTAAAATAACTCTCATTAGTTCTTGTCCTTTATCCTGATCATCACAGAAAATAGAGGCAAAGGCCGTTGAACATGGGGCCAGACCTAACATTCATTAAATAGTAGGCTGGAACACAAGAAACGGAGAGGCTCAGACCACCAGACGTGCAGAGTCTCTGTGCAATGTGTTAGCCAGAGATGGTGTCAAAGGAGACGATTTGTGCCACTGAAATAAGCAGCACTCAGCGAGTTCCCCTCTTTAAAAAACACAACGAGCAACCAGCAGGACCTGCTGCCCAGAACTCTGGCTCTCCAGGATTCAGCTTCCCCAAGTAGGTCACATTTGATCTCCGTCCAGGCACACTGCAAAAGGCACCCATTTAACAGGGACTCTTCAAAATTCATGTTCTGCTCGGTAACGCTGTCAGCATGCACCCTGCTCACGCACTGCTGCACCGGCTGAACAGTTTCTCATTGCTTTTGGGTATAAACAGCCCAGGAATCCTGTTTTTGCCTCCAGTTACCTGTATTTCTTCCAAAGTTCCTCTGAAGGTACATATTGACTTTCAGACCGCATTTGCATGCAGATGATGGCTTGTTGTTGGAAGAAATCCCTTCAGAGGGGTTGTTTAACTTCCTCTAGAATGTTTACTGTCCCTGACTGAGGGAGCAGAACGAGAACAGATCTTACTGCCTGGCTCGTATCTGAGTTTAACGACGTGGGATGCTGTGTTTCAGATCGTTCCCTCTGAACACAAATGCTGCTTCCAGCTTAAACGCGGCTTCATGACAGACTGAAGTCCATCTGTCACAAGGACTGGCCTTGGCCTCAGAGCGGGAGAGCCCTGTGGAGAATTCAGGAGTTGCAAGCATTTCATTTCAGATCAAGGCAAACACAATAAGCAGGTGGAAATATCTCTCAAAAGTACAACCTGGCCTACATACAGTACTGTAAATTAAAGGTAGGTGTGAAAATAAAGCATTAAGGATCCATCGCAGTGGCAACGAACCCCAGCTGTAAAGGAGCTCCATCGCTCAAGGCTCAGTTAAAGCTTTGATTTGGAAACGGCGACGCTCCGTGCCAGCTGCATCCTGCTACCCCCGACGCTGCTGCCATTTGCCTCTCCAGCTTTCTCACATCTTTCTGTTCCTTAACGCTCCTCTTTCTTTTGCTTTATCGCTTGCCTCTCGATTTCCATGTATTTTTTTGGCTCTGGTGCCTCGTGTTGGCTCCCTGCTCTCCATGACCTCATGCTCCAGGAGCTGCGGGCTGCTCAGGGTGGCTTGGACTGGTGGCATGGGGCCACACATGTTCTCACCACTGAGCCCAATGTCACAAAAGCAAAGGGGCAAACCATCGGCCAGAAGACCTTGTGTGCAAGAGCAGCTGTT
Source organism: Buceros rhinoceros silvestris (assembly GCF_000710305.1). Lineage (NCBI taxonomy): Eukaryota > Metazoa > Chordata > Aves > Bucerotiformes > Bucerotidae > Buceros > Buceros rhinoceros. Next base: position 3,392 of record NW_010403703.1, read on the forward strand.
ACAGTCAGACAGGGTGTTTCTCCAAGGGACACCCGGGCAGTGGAGGGCCCCAGCGCAGGATCCCAGCCCTGCAGGCCCGCTGCGGGACGCGGGCTGAGCTCTTGGGCTCCCGCAGCTCCCCTCAGC
>NW_010403704.1:0-252 GCF_000710305.1 Buceros rhinoceros silvestris
CAACCCTCAGCAGTTTTGGCTGCTTTTGCTTAAAAAGAGTGTAAATTCGGTTAAAACAGCCCCAGGGAGAGCAGAAAGGAACCTAAAAACCAAAACGCAGGGTTTTTTTTTGCTGTCAGCTCCCCAGAATTCGGAAATGGGGGAGTCTGGAAGGAAAAAAGGACTCTGCTGTGCTCTGCTTCAAGAGCAGCCGCTGGCAGAGCCGGGCAGGCGGTACCCAGAGTCCTCCCCCCGCCCCATCACCGTGCCCCG
>NW_010403704.1:463-1638 GCF_000710305.1 Buceros rhinoceros silvestris
CCCCAGCTGCAGGCTGAGCCCCCCGGGAGCGGAGCCCTCACCCCCACAGAAAGGGGGGCCCACAGCCCAACCCCACCCCGAGCCTGGCTTCAGCCCCCTGGGCAAGAGCGGTGACAAAGAAAGTGTCCAAATACTTTATTCTTCACAAGTTACATGAACCACGTAGCACTTACGGAGCATTTACAGATCAGTTTTTCCTCAATATTCACCTCCAGAGCCACCTGCTCGCTCCCACCTCGCACCCCTAGAGCGGAGCTGTGCCCAGCAGCGGGTTCTCCCGCCCCACCGCGGGCCAAAAACTGCTTTAAAACCAGCTCTGGCCTCCGCGAGCAGCTTTTAGGGGAAGCAGCCGGAGCTTCTGCTGGCCCGAGGAGGGACACGGGTCACTCCGGAGGGGTCCAAAGCCGCGGGTTGCTCCTGTGGCTCCGGGAGTTTGTCCTCGTGTCCCCCACCCTGAGCCAGGGGAGTTGTCCTGGTTTCTCTCTACCCGAGCAGCGGTTTTCAGCCTCCTGCTCTCTACACCTACCGTTAGCACAGTCAACCTGGTTGGTTACTCACATGCATAAAAGACAGATTAAAAAAGCAGAAAAAAAACCCTTTTAAACACCAAACCCGTCCTATGGCTCTTCCCATCCCCCCCAACCAGTTCACGGGGCGGATCATTCCGCCAACACCGCAGTGAAACACCAGTTGGGGTGGGACTGGGGCTCTGTCCCAGGAAGGCGCCGTGGCGCAGAGGGGGCTGTTCCTCCCCATCCACCCCTGACACATTTACACCCACCCTGGGGAGGCGAGAACCCACCTCCCTTGTACGGGCTGAGCGAGAAACACCATCGACGGCATCGACAGACACCCCGTCCCGGGAGGCAGAGGGAGCCCCGACCTCCAGCGCTCCACCCGTCCCGGCACCAGCAGGAGGGTGAATCGGGGCAGGAGGGGGGTGGGGGGCTGCAGCACTTCTCTGACGCGCAGCCCGGGCCGGGGAGCGACGGCGGCCGGTAGCGACGTGGGCATCGCGCCTCAAAAACGGGTTAAAAAACTCCCACGTGGCAAATCCCCTGGAAATGTGGCAGTGCCGCTCGTCCCCGGAGGGTCTGCGGGGTCCGTGTTCCGCTCGCTGGATCCTCCGGAGGAAACAAAACCAGACGAATGGAGAGGCCGAGGGGGAGGAACGG
>NW_010403704.1:1786-2235 GCF_000710305.1 Buceros rhinoceros silvestris
AACGGGGACGGAGACTCAGGGGAGTGAGCGTGAATCTGTCTTTAACATGCAGGTCAGTGAAAGTATTTTGGTTTTTCCATTATTTTTTTTCCCCCCCCTCTTGGACACTTCCAACTCAAATGGCAACACGCACATGGCTTCCAGTTTTTAAAGCAAAGAACTTCGCTCCCCCGGGGCTGCGCTGCAGAGACAGGGAGAAAAGATGGGGCAGGCTTTAATCTCCAGGAAAACAGAGGGACCCTTCAGCCACGGCGAGGGCTGAGCTGGTTTGCGGGTCACATGAGGTGAGAGGGAAGCTCTGGTTCACCCCTCCGCAGGGCTGAGCCTCCCGGCCGAGGCACCGCGCTGGTGGCTGCAGCCGGGGACACCCCGAGGTCCTCGATTCCAGCACAACGGACAGCAGCCCCAGCCGTGACCTGTGGGGGCGGGGCCCAAGCGTCTCCGCGCGG
>NW_010403705.1:0-10685 GCF_000710305.1 Buceros rhinoceros silvestris
CTTCCAACCGGATGATTCTATGATTCTGTGACATGCAAGGCTGAGCATTTGCTGGAGGAATATTCGGGCTTTTAAATAACATAGGGTGAGTGGGCAAAAAAGAGTTTACACCATGATCTTCAGCCCAAAGCACAGACAATAAAAGGTTTTGAAAATACTGCCTTAAACAAACAAATGAAAGACAATAAACACATGGGAGTAGGAAATCTCTCCCCTCCTTGAGCAAGTTTTGTATTTGTATAGAGGTGTAGTGGAACCACAGTAGTCTGTGCCCTTTTCTGCAAATATTTTGGTCACCAAGGGCTGCTGAATATTGGTACTTTTATCCTCAGTCAGCCTCCCATTGCATCCATGCCATCCAGATCCTCAGACAGCTCAGGCTGCAGTATGTGCTGCCCCAAGGGAAGTCGCAGCACAGAATTACTTTCTCTGCAACACATTTCACCCTACCAAACCTATTAGCTTACCTGAGAAATGACAATAAGGTTAGAAAAATGACATTTCTAAACTAGGCTTGCCTTCCCCAGTTGTTTACATTTGAGTTTGCATTTGATTGTTTTGCTGATTCTTAACTATTTTAATTTTACTACAGGTAGGTAATTATTCTTTCCAGACTAGTTCAGCTTATCTTCTAGCTCTCTGCACTTTACTTGGGGCAGTCACTCACTTGCTTACTTTTGCCAGAACACTGGGAACCATATCAGCGTGACTTATTATTTTCTTTAGGTGTCCCTAACCATCAGACACTTCATCAGATTCTTTAATATCTTTTGTATCCTGTTACTGTAGACAAGTCATACACCTGCTGGACCATCTGCCATTGCAGACTGCAATTCAACCTCACACACAAGAGATTTTTTTTATCCATTACTTTGCACTTTGTTAAATTGTATCTGTTTGTACAGAAAGGCTCTATTGAGGTTTCAGACCAGGGCCAGACCAAGATGTTTAAGAAGCATGGGTGAAATCTAATTTTTTTTCCCCACCATTAATTCCAAAGTACTCCAGTTCTACCTCCAGAGGATGAAAGGAGCATGTGGGGAAACCTGCAGGGCATTGTGGCATGCTTAGCGTCATTCCTCCTGCACCCAGGGAAATGGGAATGTGGTGGCATCAGCCACCCTAGCTTTTCAGGACTCTAGCAAAAAAATCGGGAAGTGCTGGGGCTTTTTTGGCTTTCCTAGCAATTTTCTTGCCTGTTTCCTCCCTTTGTATCATGTTCCATTTCTTGCCCATATTTATGGAACAGCACTAAAAAGCTTTGCTGTAATCACCTGACATGTAATATACATTAATTTTTTCCTTTCTTTCTTTTTGCCTGTCACAAGTCATCCTGTTGAGTTGTTCTGTGGGTTTCTTTGGCAATTCAGCAAAATACCCAGCTTTTCATGACACTTCCACAGCATTGCATTCGCAGTAATATTTTCTTTATCAATTTCCTTGCAGTATGGGCTGAGAGTAGAATACCTCTGGTTTGTTTTGTTGCATGCATGACCCTGCATCGCTGAAAACCATACAGCTGAGTTTAGTGTTTGCACCTAAGTGTCTTCCTGAATTCCTTTACCCTGAGTTTCATATCTGAGATGAGGCATTAATTTCTTCTTGGATACAAGTTTTTTCACTACAATATTGACACTCTGCAATAATTGGTGTCACCAATTATTGGTGACAATAGCATAATGGCAATATTGATAGAGAAGGCTTCTGTTACTTGACGTAGCTGTAGGGAAGGCAAATGCAGGTGTTGTTCTGATAAGTCTTACTGTACAGTAATGGAAGTGTGCATTCCCCAGGGATACCTTTCTTGTTCAGTCTCACAAGGTCCTTTGGAGTTGTTTTGGTTTTTGGGGGGGAAGAGTATCTCTGGGCAACCGATACCTTGTGGAGAAACTTGACAAAAATATTTGTTTTCTCTTTGCAATATGTTGTTTTCACTAGCACTGCTGTACAACAGCTTGGTGTGAACACATCAGTTACTGGTGCACGCCAGAATATTTCATGGCACTTTTCACCCCTCACAGGTTTCACTGACAGGTTCTTAGCAAATCATTAGGAGTTAGTCGACTATACTATCTTTGCTTTTGCTGTTGAGTTTTTTTCCCTGAAGATACCATGCTATTAAAGTGACAGATGTAAGGAAAGCTAATAGGATGCTGACTGTCAGTTACCTGATGCAGAATGAAACCTGGTAAGATAAGGAATAGTTAGTACTCCTTGACAGAGAATAGAGATTTGTATGCACTGGAAACAGTGATTGCTGTCAGTCCCATTATTAGGTTCAGACTTCGGTTTTTTATTATAAATGTTACCTTCCCAGGTCGAAACACAAAATTCGTGATTTAGGTGATTAGTCACATAGCTGAGATGTTGACTCTAGATTATCAAATTGTCAATAGCAGATGTGGCAGATAGTTAAGGAGCAAACTATAGGATTAAATGGTTTTTCATAATGGGCCAGCAGAGAGCTACATATAGCAATCAAATTATCAAACAACACACTCATATTTTCCCTTATAATTGACATATCTGCAGTTTTTCTGTGGGTTAATCATGAACAGAAAAAGGTCTGACCTTGTAGGATAGCACATTCATTGCCAATTTTAACTTGTGAATAAGCTTTCAGGAGAATTGCCACTAAAATTACATTCTTTCTCGCCAGGTGAGGTGAACCCAGAACTTTCAATGCTTTATTAGCAAGCTATATAGGACCAGTACATTTAGGATAATAGGATTCCTGTCTTGGCTCAGTTTTTAATGTTTTATGAGTCAATTAAAACAACTTGAAAGAATTTTGTGACACAGGCACCACACATTCCATTCCCTGACAAATGAGTTCCGCATTGTTTTCATAAAGGATTAATGAAGGTTTTTTTAAAAATTTTGCCCCAAAGAGGCATACCTAGATCCAGCCATTTGTATTTTTAAACACTGAAACTTGGCAGCCAGGGCACGGCTTGTAGGAGTTTTTCAGTCAGCCAAATGAACCCTAAATATACATGGATTTCGGTCTTCAGATGTGTTAAAGTACTGTTTTACTGGGATCTGTGTGGCCCCACAGCACATCCTGAGTTGTATTCTGTGCGTGTGTGCATGTGTGTCTGCATGACCTGGATCTGGAGAGAGTTCTCTCTCTAGAGTTTTCACAAAAGTTTTATCCGCAGAGGAAGTCACACCAGCCTGATTAACATCAGAGCACTTACAGGGCTGACAGTCTCCAGCTTGACTCCCTATTCAGACTTCCTTTAAAAAGGGAGGAATTAGTCAGCAAACAGCAAAGCTATTTGATATCTATATGTTATAAACTAGGGCTCATCTGGAAATAGTCATGATATGTTAGGGCCAGGTTTTCAGGCATGCAAATCACTATTTCCATGGACTTCAAAAGAGCTGCTAATTTTCCACCCTCAGTGATCTGACCTCTGGACTTTTCTTCAATTTTCACACTACATTCACCACCTTCCTTACCGCAGCTTTGGCCGAACAAAGTTACATGTAGTCCTTTGTCTGATATTTTTTATTTAATTCAGTTTTCCCACCACCACTAAGCAACCTGTAATACCTTCATGATTTTGCAAAACCACAAGAAGAAAAAAATAAGACCTCTTTAAAACGAAGTTTTTAATTCCCCCTGGCAATCTTTTACTAGGGGTATATCTTTGTAACTTCTGATGCTCCAAATTAAGGAAGTAAGAGACAGTGACCATGGGAGGTCCAGTCATCCTAACTGTGGCAGAAGGATCAGGCGACTAGACTTCACACCTTGTCTCTACACTTGTGAAAAAAATGAAAACTAATGATTCTTGGAAGAAGGAACAAGTTCCAGTAAACAGTGCTCCTATAAATGAGTGCTCTGAACCAGCACTCACTTACAGAACACTGAAGTCACCACTTTCTTTTAGAAATATGAGAAAGTCTTATGCTGACCTGAACCCTAGTTAAATTGCATGCAAAGCAAAAGAACACAGAACTGGTCATACTGGATCAAACTAAAGTCCCATCCAGATTAATATCTATTTTCTAACAATGGCCAGCACCAGGCTCCTGAGAGAGGTTACAAGAACCGGGCATGTAGACAGCGATTTTCTGGATTTATGCAGCCAGCTCCTGTCTGTCAGTCGCGTATCCTGTTCTTAGGATAACTACAGAGCATACAGGTGTATTCGGGGTGCATTTTTCTCCCCCAACGGTTGGTAAGGTTCAAAACAGATGAATACACAGTTTTTGCTCTGGCCTGTCTGCGGGTAACACCCTACCTCCACTGCACCCATCACTGCACTGCATTTAATGCAATTTCAAAACATTATTTTTTGAGCTTGAAATAACTGGATTTCCCTGGGCTTTAATTTACCGCTTGACGAGTTTCCTATTTAACCTTTCACTTCAATCCTTCTTTCACAGCATGAAATGATACCCCTGCACACCATATTTCTCTTTTTGAGTCAAGGCTACCAGCTGCTTGGATGTGATGGGAAGTACATGCAACTTTCTGAAACAACTCAGTGAAAACAACATATTACTCATAAAAAAATCTCAGTGAAGGTCGCAGGTGAGGAGCTTTGATAGGAGGAATGGCATATCAGACACATTTTACCCAAAGTTCTGGTTATTTAGCAAGGAAAGGGCATGAAAACTTTTTGAAAGACCGATCTTTTCCAAAGCCCTTTTCTGAAAAGTACCTGAAATGTCTGTGCCTGGCTTTAATCAAAGGAGTAGCCATAGAAATATTCCTGTGCTTAATATGATGCCTGATATATCAGGTATTTAACAAGAGACACTGCAAGTAATAACACAAATTTTTACAGCCTAATCTAAACAGTCAAGACTTGCTAGCTATAGATAGATATTTCTTGCACAGATAAAACACAATAGGAAATCTACCCTAGTTCAGATTTTAATTAGACACTTCTTAATTATCTTGCTGGATGAAAGCCTTAAAACAAAGCTGGAGTGACCATATATTCTCTCTAACAGTGTACTTATTCATTTTTGCTTAGGATTTAAGAAAGAAGAGTTATGGAGAAGACAAAGCCCACACAGAGACATTCCTGTCCTCACATGCAATATATTTTTGTTTACTGCTGCTCATCTAACTGATTTTCATATGAGGCAAAAGCCCCACTTGAAACACAGCAGTTCTAAATTAACTGTGAACATGTGTGTGTGATTGTGCATGAGCACCTGTGTAGATACGTGGGGCAAGACTCATCCTTCGTTTTTGTATGTTAATGACAAAATGCATCCAAATAACTTCTGCATTGAATGGTAGACCATTTAGCTGAGCAGTGAAATCCATACAAAAAATGTACACGTGCATGTCTGATGTATGAAACTAAACCTGCTGGTATGATCAGACAGGAGAGAATACATGCGGTCAGTCCAGTCACAGTTGTCCCACCACGTACTGGAGCAGAGACAGGGAAAACATGGCAGTGATCAGAGTGCTTATGTGAAAGAACAGGTGGACTCAATTCCAATTAGTGCTTTTCTAAGTATTTCACCAGTTCAAAATTTTTGGCCAAGGTGTCTAAGAGCCTGACTAAGTCCTGGTTTCATCTCTTCAGACAGATGAATGAACTAAGTTCAGGTTTTTCCCGCTTGGGAAGAGGACATTTTCCAACACTGGGCTGTTAGTGCAGACAAGAGGGAGGCAGCCTGTCCTTGCTGCAGGTATTTTTAAACATCATCTCCATTTTTTCTGGTGTTTTTGTTTCAGACTGGGATTCTAAATGCACTTAACTACAGAATGGAGTTGAAAGCCTCCCTCAAGGTCAAAGACACTTCTTGTTTTACTGGTAACAAGTGGGTATTTTCTTGCTTAGCAGACATGGCAGTTGTGAATCCCACCACTGGGCACTGAACAATCCGTGGGCATTGAATATGAATCCTGTGTGCCTAATTCAAGATGCTGTTTTGATGACCAGATCGTGAAGAGTTTAGAGCTACAAAGCTAAGAACTGCAGAGTCTAAATCCTCTCTCAGTTCTAACTCATTTTCCCTTCTGTAAAGAAAGAGGCTTTGCCACACAACCATGGGGATGTTTTGAAGTTGAGATATCTTGGAGAGTGCATGCCACTGAGGTACTCTCATGATGAAGGCTGTAACAACCTTGTGAGGCAGTGCAGGCGTAACACACTCTAGAATGCTTGTGATGCCCCAGTTGACTCCAAGGGGACCTGTTTTTCTCACAAAACTTGTGGAACAAAGACAGCATGAAGTGGAGACCTTAGGACTTATCAGACTAGACAAGAGATTTAGTCGAGGGCACTGGGATAATAGCACACCTTGGTTAATTGCATCCTGCCAGGAGCATGATTTTTGCATCTAACAGGGTAGCGATGCAGGCTGGTGTCTGTTCTCTCTGTCAGTTGGCATACTGCAGGCCAGCTTGTTGTTGCAGAGGAGGAGGAGAACAGAGAAGCAGAGAGACCACAACTCCATCACTTTCATGGTGGAGAAGATCTCACAAGATATAGACATATCTGTGCATCTTGGTGGCTCAGAGACAGAAGTAGCTTTACCAAACCCACCAGAAACAGCACAGTTTGAGACTGCTGACCATGCAGGTGCAGGCTTCAAAGGGTTCAGGACCAACACCCTTTCTGAGATGTATCACCACAGAGGTAAGGAATGTGGGCTGGCTGTGGTGAGGCACGGGTTAACCATGGATTTACCCTCAGAGTATGTCAGTCCGATTTGGAAGGCCTGTTGGTCCCTTGTGAGTGTACCAGAACAATTAAAATCATCATGCTTGGCCATGAAAGTCTTGCCCACAGTGAAAAATATCTATTTGGATCCAAACCAGTTATGCATTTATTGTGAATTTGTTAAACCACATTAAAGCTCTGTTTTGGCATTTTTAATCAAAGGTGTTTTAAATGTGATTAAACTTTATTACCTTACCAAGTGAATTGGTCTGAACTTAATTTCAGCATTTTTTTACTCCTGAATTAGAATATCCACTCAGAAAGTTAATGAAGTTTCGAGTAATATATTGCTTATCATTAACTTCCATGAGAACACAATGTGTGGACTGAATGGTCAGTGGAGTCACACTGGTGAAGTGAGAGAGCTGTCAGTACAACCAGCACTGGAAGAGTCTGGATTTAAACGGGGGCTGCCAAAATTATTCAACCTAGTAGATTTTCACCTTCCATGCCTTTCTACTTAGCTTATTTTCCAAGGCTTTATCCTTGGTTACAACTAGTACTGTTTTTCAGGAGTGTAGTAACCTGCAGAAACTTTGTTAAGTTTTTGAGAAAGATAAAGTTTATGCCCATTAACTACACAAAAATATTTTTTCTTTCATGCCACAGCATTGATGTCTTGCACATTAATGGGGCTAGCGGTTGTGACTAGATGATGTAAAAAATTCTGAAATGGTAAATGTTAAAGTATCCGTTTCTCTTGTGACAGTTTCCTGAACTATCATCACAAATAGAGTCCATAAAAGTTGTTGATAAATTGGAGTCTATCAGGTCTTGTTTGTAACAACATATATACAGACACATTTACAAACAACTCTGAAATGTGCCATTTCCTGAAAAGAGACGTTAATGGGACGTCACCACGTGTCACAGTCGCTGTTGTTGCCAAAGATCTTGGTCTGTCAGCTTGACCTTTAAACCACTGTTAGGATACTTTTGTGTAATCAAGATTTGCATCTTCAAAATGTCAGTAGAACAAAAGCTACTGTTATCCTGACTCAGCTGAGCAGATGTCAAAGACTTGGTGTTTAGCTGCAGATAAAATTTCCAGTCCAACTTAAGAAATTGTTTTATTCACAGATATGGTTAGGATACATCTTTACTATTTAAATCTGTTTATGCTGATCTTACTTACTCTTTTCTTACCACCAATGGAGTGTCAATAGAAAGTTTTGATGTTTATACAGATTGTCTTCCCACTTGTCTTCATGGGTTTTAAAGGAACATCAAATTGAGAAAAAGAGAGAAAGGCAGTCCTCAGTTTAAGAGAAGACTGAGAATCGGGTTAAACCATGAACTTTGTTAATTCAGGAACTGATTTTGTTAAACGAGCTCATTTTCTGAAAGAAAAAGGAAAAGGTCTTAAACAACTTCATACTCTCTTGGTAAGGCACTGGATTCTCTTAGTATTTAGAGAATTCTTGTATGGCCAGTGTATTTGTGAAAATGAACAGAGAAGCAAAAGAAAATCAGATTACTGAAGTCTTATTCAACTGTTTGTTACTCTGGAGCACTTTTTTATTTATTTTTGTTTACTAATCTGTCTCTTTTGCCCTGCATTGCATTTTGCAGAGATGTCAATATAAGCGAAAAATTAGACATAGCAGCATTCTGCATTTACTTCACTTGATGTAAGCAACTGCACAAAGTGCAGAGGTCCGGAGTAGCCAGGCTACCAGCAGCTAGATGAGCTTAGGCAAAGGCAGAGCTTAACTGCTCTACTGAACAAGTTGTCATGGAAAGAGCAAGGAATTGAAAAAGCTCCATGCACAGTCTCTACTTGCGTGTTGGAAACAAGCAGGCAACTTTCCTCTAGCTGTCCTAAGATGAACTGATGTACATGAACATTTGACTTCTATTCCCCAAGTAACCATGTAATTTTTATGAGGTTGTGCTGGCCCTCACCCCACTGTAATGATGTGAATGGTTGCATCTTCCTCTTTCAAGAAGTCCAAATTGGCCTTTGGATGTGGGAACTGATAAAGTACTCTAGGATCAGTAGATTGGACTGTACTGAGGCAGCTCAAAAGATAGTTCTATGTTGTGCATTTTGCCAACGATCTCTGACAAGGCCACTCTCTACCACAGTACTGCAAGTGGGGGGGAGGCAGGGTGGGGGGGTGCAAACTGCTGTTTTAACATGTTTTAACATCATCTGCTACTCATTCTGTTGATGTACCTCGCAGCTGTCAACAGCAAAGGAGAAGAGACATAAAGCGACACCTGCTTCTCTCTCACCAATGTATACAGGAGTAAACATACCCTTCTGCCACATATCTGTAACACATTGTCTAAAATGAATTACAGTCTTCCTTCTGGGAAAAATAAGATTATTTGGGGGGCAGATTTGTGGTATGTTTTTCCAAGAAATTTCCCATTTCTGACAGAAAAGGTGCCAGGGACTCGGGAACCTGGTGTTTCGTTTTCAGCTTTCATTCTGAATGCATCAGCAGGATCCTGGGGTCTTCTCACAGTATTGCAACCTTGAAAAAGAAAATCTTTATTGGGGATCTGTCCTGTGTCCAGCTTATGGCTTCTCAATGCTGATAACAGCCTGGAATGATGGTCTAATACTGATGAACATGGCGTGAAGGTAATGTTTACCTTGAGCATTTTGCAGAGTACAGAAAACCAGGTCATACTGGATGGTTTAAAAGTACGCTTTGTTACCCGGCACAGGCCCGTACATCAAGGCTCCCTCCTTGCTGAATAGTGACCCCTTAAGGAAACACTGCGCTGCTGCCTCCAGTGATACCATTTACAGCTGTTCCGTGAGATCTGTTCCGCTCTGCCTGAGGCTTATTCCCTCATTTTCTGTTCAGCACATTGAAGAAACGATGTCATAATGCTGTGTACCAAGAAATCCAAAATGTTGCTCAAATGCATCATGCAGCAGGCATCTTCTGTACCTTTTTCAATCAAGACTTGTAGTCATGTCCTTAAAATTTTTTGCCCATGCTTTATTTTGTTCACTATTGCTGTATCACCAAGCCACTCTGATTTTTTTTTTTTTTTGCCTCATTGTTTTACAGCCTGTATAGTTCGCTCCTCTTATTTTACCATACAGGTGGAACTTACACGAGCATTGGGGGATTTTCCTATTTGTTTCAAAGTCCGAATGCTAAAAACTCGGTATCGCTTGTTAACCACTGCCTTCTTCAAAAGCTTCTTGCTCCAGGAAAATACCTTGAGAAACAGAACCCTAAAACCAAACCCTAAAATTTTCAGCCACAGAAGATGTAGAAGTCAGTTTATGTTGGGTTTGGAGCATTTTGTCTCTTTTGGGGCGTGATTTAGGAACATTTTTAAAATGTTTTCAGTCAGACAATACAGAATAACAATTTATAGTATCTTTTGTACATGGTGATCCTTGTAAATGCTTTTGCAGTCTAAGGAACATCCAGAATGGTCTCCTTAAGAGAAGGAGGAATCATTAAGAACTGCAGAACAGTAATCCTCGTTTTAGATTCTGATCCTATCTGTTTTGACATGCTGCATGACCTTTCCAAGCATACAGGCAGAACCTCCCATTGTGAGATTTTGGGTAGTTTGTACAGATCTTTTCTGTAACTGTTCAGAGAAACGTTTCTCTTCTAATGATTTAAAAGTGCATCTCCTAGAGGTAATTGTTATCTGCTCCAGCAGGGAATATGGCTCAGGTTACTCGAACAACTATATGCACAGATTCTCGATGTTTTCTGGTTGATGGTGGAGTTCAGTTTGGTGTATTTACACTGTTAGCCACTTACTTTAAAGCTGTCTTGGTTATGGCTGTATCAGATGCGGTTTCATCTACAAACTGCAGGAAGGCTTTATCTGACCAACTCTTGAGTTGTGAGAAGTGGTGGTTCTGGGATCAGCCCCGTGAGAGGACAGAAGAGTGGGCATGGACCCACTCTGAGAACATAGACTGTTAAGTGCGAGCTCCCCGGGGCCGGATCCCGGTGCGGGAGCGCACGCTAGCCTTGCAAATCCCCCTGC
>NW_010403706.1:0-4827 GCF_000710305.1 Buceros rhinoceros silvestris
AGAAAAGTCTAACAACAGGAAAATGCTCTTGCAAAGGGAAAAGGAATCATCTGCTCCAGTTAATGGGATCAAACTCAGCAGGATTAGACTGCAGCAAGGAAGACTGACATCAGAAACAAGCAAAAAGTTTCCAGTGGGAAACGAGAGCAGGCTGTCATCATCAGCAGTGCTGTACAACAGGTTAGGCAGGATGTAAAGGATCTGTCCTGGGGTTGGCAATTTTGCTACATCTTCTCCATAGATCCCTTGCAGCCCTATGTTTTAAAACTTATTTTACCAAACTGAAACAAACAAACAAACAAAAGCCTAACCAACCAAAAAGAACCTCACAATCAAAATACCAAACCAAAATAACAGAGAGTAGAAGAAAGCAAGAGAACATCTGATGAGTACTTGAAAGCGTCAGTTATATACGATGGTAGCTGTCACACTAAACATGATCTTTATCTGGGTCTTGATACAGACGAAATTCCAAATATTGCAGATGCTAAGAATACAAGCCCAGAACCTCAATATGCAAAGCAACCAGGATGTCAGGTGAGAAGCAGAAACCCCAGCCTCTGGGGACAAGGCTGTGGCAGGGGAGACAGACCTGCTCAGAAAGAACCCGTTCACCATAAGGGTCAGCTCCCCACTGTCAGGAGGAGCCCTTCCCCAGGAGCCACGCTTACTCTTCTCCCTGCTGTGGCACAGGTCCCCCCGGGCTGTACCTCCTGCTGCAGTGTCCCCACAGGTCTCCCCCTCCACTCCCTCGTCTCTTCACCTGGGCCTGCCCGACTCTGTCCTGGCAGCTGATGCCACCTGCTGCTGGAATCAGCCAGAAACGTCTGGAACTGGTGGGACAGTCCCCGCCCCTCCTGCAGGGTGTGCTGCTGCCCTGCCACCATGGCCCTGCTCCCTTTGACTCATCTCTCTCCACTGACTAATTAACCCTGATTAACAGAAGCCTTTGGCTGGAACCTGGCACATGCATTCGGCAGTCACCACCTGCCATGGCTCACTGGTACTTCTGGAAATCTAGAAAATTATTCTTCCCTGAAAATCCTGTTAGTGGAAAGTTTTTTAAGAAAATGAAACCCCACACATCATTCCTCGAAGTCCTTTCAAGTTTTCCTTGACTAGAAGAAACAAAGGCACAGAATGTAGGTTAAGTCTCTTACAGGACATCTTGAGAAGCCAGGTTTGAAGTAACAGCCCTTTGCAGTACCCATGACTGCTACCAGTTGAGTTGAGCTTTATTCTGGATTTTACTACCCACAAGTTAAAACATACAGGAGGACCTAAGAGCAGATGGAGACCCTCTGCCACGAGGACCCACTAGCCCTGACAGACATTCCCCCAGAAGCTGTGTGGCTACCTGGTCTCAGGAGCTGCCCTGTGTTAGACGTACCTAGATGGCTTAAAATTTGTGCAGCTGGAGTATGTGAAACACGCTGGTCGTATATTATTAGTTTACTCACTAGCCACAGACCATGCAGTTACAAACCCACAATTTGCATATCAAATGGACATTTACCATTTCTTCTCCAAAGATCATTTTGAAATATATAAGTTTACTCAAAGGAGCGTAAGTTTCTCCTGTGAGCAGTGCTCGGAGGCTTTGATTGACCTGTGCAACTCAGAAGACTTCCATCAGCGCAATGAATATGTTTTCATTTATCACAGTATTTGATTTCAACACACAGAGAAGACATATTTTACACTCTAGTTTATGCAAGGTGAAAACAAATTTATTTTGATGGTGATAACCTGCAGTGGTAGTTTTCCCTTATGAATGAGAAAGCTAAAATTCCTCCAGAGTGTATTTGGTGCATGTGTCCTCTGAACTATTTCTCGGCTTTCATTATGAAAGAGGTGAAGCGGAGAAAGCTCAACAGTTGGGAGAAGGTCATTTTGATGCTTTCTTTAATAACAACTCCAGCTCTCGCTGTGGCTGTAGCAGCAGTGCTTTTTTGTTTTGGAGGGAGGGGTGGCAAACAGTGGTTGCAGATTAATCTTTTCTTGTCAAATCCAGACCATATTTTATTTCACAGAACAAGGAACACCACCTCACAACAGTTACTAGAGGCTGAGGGCTTCCCAATCTGAGGAGAGCAGGGCAATTTCACAGGACATTTCTATCCAACTGCACATTTGGACTATTAATGTAGATGTTGATGAAAACAAGGCCTAAAAAATAGGAACTAGCAGTGAGTCAGCATTTTAGATATTCTTGTGTTGAATAATTTATTGCTTTCATCAGCCTGTTGCCAAAAGAAAACACATTGTGGTATACTTCAGAGAACAAATACATTTTTCTCAGATAATGAACATCTACAGAATCCCAGTGTGGGGAAAACTGAAAGGTAACCAGTTGGAAAGGACAAGAGCAAAGTAAATTAAAATTTCATCAGTTGGATAGTGAGTTTCATCTGACAGCTGTAACTGATATTAGTCCATCTCCTGATGTATTTTAACTTGCCTCTTGAACTAACCAGAGGTCATCTGAAGAGCCAGCAGTAAAAACCACAGGAAATACAGAGCTCTTCTTTGGCTTTCATGTTGTTCATCAACTGACAGTGGCTCCTAAAAGAAGAATTCCGTAGCTATTGGTGTGTCCACTTTAGCAGTTTGAAGACAGTTTTGAAACACATTGAAAGCCCAGAAGTGTAGGCACATGAGAGCTTATGTTCTCAGCTGGACAAAGCTTTCTAGCTCTGAGTAGGAGCAATTTTAGAAGCTATCCAGCGAGTTCCTTCTCTAGCTAAACCTGAGTAACTCGCAGACATTATCCTTAATAGTGCCACAGACCAAAGTGTGTGGCAGAGCACACTTAATCCCTTCCTATCCTGCCAACACTAAGGCTAAATTAATAAGAGCCACCAGGAACAGAAGACCACTGGCAGTGATGGAATGGACAAAGAGGCAGAAAAGCAGTGATGATAAACCTTCAAGATATGACGGCACTCCACTTACTACCTTGCTACTTGCTCATAGCACTCCTGACATACCACTGCTCTGAACTGTACGGCATCCTGTAAAGGGCAGTAACCTCCTATCAGTGTGACTTTTTTTGCCTGCTTGCTCCAGGCCTTGACGGCTGCCCAGGGAGGTGGTGGAGTCCCCATCCCTGGAGGTGTTTAAAAGACGTGTGGATGTGGTGCTGAGGGACATGGTTTAGGGACCCTGGAGTGCAGGGTGAACAACTGATGATCTTAAAGGTCTCCTCCAACCAGATGATTCTGTGATGTTCTGCCACCTCCTCTAGACCGGCTCAGGTCTGACTGCTTCCGCTGCTCTTTTCGCCTTCCGCAGTTTCAGCTGGGCTCTCTGAAGAAGTGACCAGCAAGGAGTCCATTAACCGTGATAGCAACAGCTTTCAGAGTGAGACACCAAGCCCACCAATTTCACATGAATTAGTGAACACTGAGAGGGAAATAGCACTTTCTCACCACTATCTTGACATCTGAATTAGTGAAAATTACATACACGGCAACAAGCAAACTGCCATATCGAGCGAGATCAGAAATCTACGTGCTTTGGACCTTTCGTCAGTAGCCTGGTTCAGCCGTTTCAGATCAAACGGAAAGAAACCCTACCAGTGAATAATAAACCTGGGAGAAATTCCTACTACAATTCCAATTCTGAGAGATTGACATGCACCCCGCAACATGCAGATTTTGATGCATTTAGAAAAATCTAATTTAATTCATGACTAATTATCAACAGAATTGGTAAACAGTTTTTTATCGTGTCCCACCATCATCTTTGAACACAGAGACTGTATTTTTCCAGCAGCTCCTGACAGCACAGCACACAACCCGGCCTTCACTCGGCCTGCATGCTATAATTACAGATAGAGCAAGCAGAGCACCTACCTTAACTTTTTGAATTGTATTTGGATACAGAGAGCAAGAGTTAGTCCCCATTGCCTATCTGAGAATCCCTTCAGGCTTGGGCCTCGTGTTATCTTGATCAAGACATTACCGCTCAGTTTTTCCCCAAAACCTTCAAATTCATTGCTGCAAAATGCCTTAGGCTTTCTAGTGGTGCAAATTGACCTGATTTAATTTATATAAAAGAGGAAAATGAAAATCTGAGATGTCAATCTGGCCGGTCATCTCTTTCTATCTCCCAGTATTTTGCACATCTGCCGACAAGAGAATGAAACAGTATCCCCATGCATGGACGTCCTTTCCCTTTGCTCACTGCATATAGTAACTACACAAGTGCATTGCAGGGGGTGCTGAGAGCATGACTAGTAGATTTCAATTTTTATTTGCTACATGCAAAATTATCATTTTTGCAAGACAACAGGCAGCACACGTTTATTTGTGTGTTTGGAATGGGATGTCTGTTTCTTGCGGCTCAGGATATGCTTCAAACACACATAACAAGGCAGAAAGAAAAGGAACAAAAGAACGCTTGAAGGAATGATTAAGTGCTTCTGGATTTACACGGTGAAATATGGACAGTTAAAATGTCCCAGCTATTTGCTTCTCTTCAGCTGGTGAGCAGTTTCGAACACCCCGTGGTGTGGTAAGATTAATTGAGTTGTGCATGCTTTATCCTGCTTGGGGTACCAAGGAGAGAGAATTGCCACAGAACCTCTATTTGCCAAAGCAAAGAGAGTATCTCATTAATGTACGATTAATAGCCATTTGTGAAGCAATTAATTAGTCATTTTGACAGTAAATTTAACCAATACACGTTTCTGCAAGGCTACAGGTTTGCTTTCAAAAAATAGGAAAAGAAAAAAGAAAAAGGTCCCCTCTCATACTCAACCCTCTAGAAAGGAGTGAAGGGAAAAAAAAATGGGGGGGGGGGGGGGGGTTTTGGCTTTTTTTT
>NW_010403706.1:4870-30129 GCF_000710305.1 Buceros rhinoceros silvestris
AAAAAAAAGGTGGTGGGGGGGGGGGGGGTGTCTTTGCATATTCTAGTCTTGTCCGATTTCATCTGGTGCGTCTTTAAGAACAATGTCGCTGGGATGGAAGCTCTCTAACATGATTGATGGCTTCTTCTGCTATCTGCAAGCTGAAAATTCAGAAAACGGGTATTTTTTCATAGGCCTTACTGCTTATTGGTACAAGAGTTATTTCCACTTTGCTGCAGAATTGATTTGCAACACCAGCATATGAGTTTGTATATTTTTCTCACCAGCCCATCACGAAGTATCACTCGGCAAGCCTTCGGTGGCATGATGGATTGTGGAAATGAGAGCCTCATGACTTCGTTTGCCATCAAAGACTGGGATAATTGTCATTAACTTCTCCAAGCAGCGGAGCATCTGCATCCTTGCTCGGGATATCTGCATTTCGCAGAGCATATTACACAGCAGATGTACAAAGCACATACTGCCATGCTAATTTAATTTCATTCCAAGCAGGAAGACAGACACCTTCCTTCAGAGCAAGCTGTCTTACTCCTCCAAGTGAAAGAGTCTAAAGGCAGGCTTCTGGGTTGCACGTCAGGTTGTTGTGACTTACAAGGTGATGATATACGGCTTACCTTCCCTGTGCTTCATTAGCCCTTCCAGAAAACGGGTTCCTCTGAACCCTGACACAGGTTTGTTTATGTTCTGGTTTGGGTTTTTTTGTTTGGATTTTTTAGATTAATTTTGGTTGGTTTTGTTTTGGAATTTTTTTGCTTCGGGTGTTGGTGGGTTTTTTGTTTGGTTGGTTTGGTTTTTAATGAAGCCCATTACAGAGCATTTCTTGATTTTTCACAATTATCACTGGACCCAACACAGTGCTACTAACATTATGACAAGAACCTTCACTTCATTTTTCTTCCATACTGACAATTCTCTATTGGTCTTATCCAGGCATCTCAAACTTCAGCAATGCATTTAAACACAGGATTAACCTTGAGCATGGATTTATGCAACAGGACATTACTGCTGCTTCATGTGAGGCTCACACCTAGTTTCTTTGCTGCACAGAAGGTGGGCCACTTAATGTGAAGGCCAGCTGTTTCAGAATAAGTTACAATTCTTGTGATACATCTCAGAAGAGTCTGAGTCACTTGTAGAGACTAGGAAACAAGCATTATTATTTCTCCCCTTTACAATGTTCTTGCATTTGCCAAGGAACATCCACTCAACAAATACACAGATGGGCCGATGGAGCCTGCTCTAAGAACAGCGTGCTTGTCCAGAACAAAGTTATTCCTTTCTGGTTTTCTCCTCCACTACCTTAGGATGCACTTAGGTAAACCATAAAGACAAGGTCTCATACTCACTGTAATGGGAAGAGGAGAAGGCTTCAATGGTGAACTGTCAGTGAGGGTATGTGAGATTCCAGAGCACATGTAGAGACATTTGAGATGGACTCAACAGCTGGTTAACAGAGATAGATCTGAACCCCAACTTCTGCAGGCTGTCCAATTATTTCCAGAGTAACTTGGTGGTTTTATTTAGGATGTTGCTGTAGCTGGGAATGGACTCTCCTGTATCCTTCAAGTGCTAGCACTATAAAAATGGCATAGCATTATAAAACCAACAGACTGATATCTGCATCTTTGCATATTAATGATGTGTTAACACCCTGGAATGGCCCAGAATTCTTAATGAGCATATTTGCCCATGCTGAAGCATACAGCAGAGTAGATACTTAAACACATCGAAAAGCAATCAGGACCTGCTTGCTCCTACCCAGTACGGTGGAGTTAATCCATAAACACAGGGTCAAAATGTGTTTTTATTTCACTGGTCACAATCTGTGAATTTCCCATTTTTCTGTCTATCTCTTTCCATTCTGACATGAAGCATAACTGTCTGCAATGGACTGCAAATTAGCCACAGTGGGTAGGACAGCTTAAGAGCTGACAAGAAATGCAACTGATGTGAATAAACAGGTACCAGAAAGGAGGCTGAGCAGTCAAAACAACTCTGGATATTGCTTAAGGCTGCAGATGGGAACATAGAACACCAGCTAAATACAATAACTGGGATGTTATTCTACCTATGCCTAGAGAAAGAAGCAGACAGATCAATGCTCTGGCGACAAGTGACCTTTTTAGCTGTTAAACACGAACTTCCATTATCATTTGTGTACCAACTGTTCTGTAAAAGAAAAATATTTGTAAGTTGAGTGAAAACAATCACAGAGCTTTTGCAACTTTCTCTTATCCTGTTACCCTCTGTAGCATTTAGAGTCCTCTTCCAGCTTCGGGATAAGATCGTCACCCCAAATAAACTCAATTTGACAGACTCTTGGAGATGAAGTCCTAAGCTCATCTTCACACCTCCGACTAATGCTCTCCACTGCAGGACTCTCCCACATCTGACAACTACTGAGGAAGGAACAGTCTTGGGCTAGTTTCGTCCATATTGAGACAGTGTTCCGCCTGGGCACGGAAACTGCAGGGAGGGCTGTCTTCACAGTAAGGCAGATAATGTCCTCCACGGGCACAAGGAGCACAGCTCAGCTGAATGGCGCTTACTGAGTAGCAACGTTCAGCTCAGAAAGGTGTGACAGGAACAGAGCAAGGAAGAAAAAAAACCCAGTGTTTGATTCACAGTCCACTCATTAACAAAACCATGTTTTCTTCATCAGGAGACGAAGTTCTGTGCAGTCTGACACAAAAATCCACAAAACTCGTATTTTTGCCTGTAGCCTCTGTACTGTTCAAATGCATAAACTAACACTCTAGTCTTAAAAGAACACTTGTTAAGAAACTATCAAACACGAAAAAGTTACTTATCAAAAACACTTCTATGTGGTCAGTCATCTAGAAAAAAAATCCCTCCCTATCCACATCAGGATCTTGTTTAGCACATTTAAAGCACTTGCAAGCCCCTGAGTACCTAGGCATCCCATTATTTTAACTGTGTCCCCAGCCCACTCTAAACCTCTGGCCGTGCCCAATAAGCTTCCCAGTAGAAGCCAAAGAAAACCCCCATAGACAGGAATAAAAAACCTGGCAGCCTGAGATTGCATGCATCATCACAGCATCAGCAGCTGCTTCCTCATTCAGATGCAAAACAATAAATCTAGGAGGGCTGCTGCACACATATCATGTGGTTGAGAGGAAACCAGAAAGAACAGAAGACTTGGCATGAAAAATGAGATGCTGACCAGCAGAAAGTTACTGTCCACCTAAGAAAGCTTCAGCAATGTAATGATTTCTTTCCATTGTGAGGAATTTATTAGCGCCTGAGCAGCTCAGCCCATGTTAGCTGTTCTGTTTGTGCTCAAACCTGTCCACAACCACAACACAGCCTCAAACGTGCACCACATTCACTCTCAGTTAGTAGGTTTGCAGAAGCATTTTGACACTGACAGGAGCAACAGAAGTGCCTGCCAGTCTATCTAAAATGTTTCCTGCAGGTGCTGTTACCTACAAAAATTTAGAAGATAAAGCTTTTATTCAAGGAAAGTTGCTTCCCCTTTGTACTCAAAAATCTGGCACAAGACCATACGCCACCTGAGATGCTCAACTGATCAGGCTTTGAGCACGCAGAATTTTCATTTCTTATCCTCTCCTCTCTTACTGTAGCTACTTAATAAGGGTAGAGATAAAACACAGCAATCAGTGGCAGAGCAGGAGCAAACACAGGCAGAGGCACAGTTGTGATATTTCTCGCACAAAGGATTCATGAGATTGTGTGAATTGCAAGGCTGATAAATAATTCCATATCTGTTGAAATATCAAGTCAAAAAGTTCTCTATTTTAGGAGCTGATTTTAAAAAGCAATTCTATTATCTTTCCTGTCGGATGAAGTGTGTCTTGAACAGGCACGTTACAGCATTCTCACTGCTTCTGAAGCAGCCCCATCCCTGTTCTGTGCAAACCAGCCCTGGCAGGTACCGCTACATGGAGACGATCTTATAAATGGGGTGTGACTATTGCCTGTGACAGGCACAAGGACACCCCGTACTTCTGATAATATTTTGTGTATGCATTAATATTTCTTTCCAGGTAACGTTATTTCTGCAAATGAGAAATGCAGACAGAGGCATGCTTGGGAACCCTGAGCAGCAGCTGAAGGAGATGAAAATAAGACCCAGACGAAGAAAAGCTGGCTGATTGTTCATGGTGTACATTAATACTTCCGATGGGCCCTGACGCTCACCTCTGTCAGGATGAAGGCATTTTTACATTAACAACAGAAAGCAACGTACAAGGAACCCCTAACGCCACTATTCGGTACAGTGTCTCTGACACTCATTTTGGAACATACATTCATATTCCTTGGGAAATAAATTCATCATAAAACACTGCACAAGATAGAAATATTATAATTGACTGGTTAACCATGGTTAAGTACTTTCAGCAATGCTTTAAAAACATGCCTCAGTGCTTTTCTGGGCAGAAACAGGTTTACAGGTATAACTCAGCAAGGTAATAAGGGCAGGTGTCTGAATTAGGTATGCACCAGTTGGTCTCAGAGTTCATGCAGAGCATCTGCTTTTATGGCTTAGCCTGAGACTTGTGACAGTCCTTGAAGCAACTACTAATAGTAATGGAAAAATTTGCATCTCTTGAAAAAATTCCTACAACTGCAGAGAAAACCTGGCAGCTTGGCAGATCTCCTCCTCTAAAGCAGCGTTTTCCTTTGGTTCAGACTTGAGGCTGAGTAACATCCAACAGCCTTTGATAGCTGCAGCACACAGAACTCTGCCTAGTGTGGCTGCTAATCCATTCCCATATTCAATCTCCGAAACCTGGGTAACAGCAACTTCACAGCTTCATGGAAGTGCTGATACAAAAAATCCCTTCTATTTTATCGTGTTGGAAGACAATTTAGTGCTTAATTTTTACAGCAGAGAGTCACACTGGATTAATTTTTAACAGATAAATTATTTCTTGGAGATCCGCATTGTTCCAGATTATGGGAGAACAGCCATTCTGGAAAGACTCTTTGGAAAACTGAAGGCCTAAGGCAGTGCTCTAAGATCCCCAAATTTACATTCACGCCTGCAGGCAGAGTGGCCGTTCACAACTCAGACTACAGACTCCTAACAAGGACACAGACACAAAGGTACTTCTGCAGCCGGTGTCATCTGCCCCTCCCTGCCCATTCCTAGCAGAACTCCAGTAAAATAAGCAGACCTGTTAAAAAGCATTGGTTTGGTTAACGAAGCCTCATGCGCACTGAACAACTCTGCCCATTTAGTTCTGCCCGTTCCTCAGTCCCTCCAAGGCACACATGTTCAGAGCAACACAGACCCGTCTCAAAAAGATATGAAGTTCTTTATAAAACAATTCCTTCTTACAAAACCCCAAGTAACACATTAATAATGATATGGCATGAAGCCTCCTCACAGCGCTGAACTTGAGACAAAAACTTCGAGTACGTTTTTACCCAGATTTCTAAAAAAGCTGGGCAAACTATGGTTCTGCTAAGACAAAGCCGTAGTTCTGTTGCTCTCTCATACATTCATAGGCTCATTTGGTGTGTGTTATTCCCGTGACATACGTCTTTCCAGATGTTAATGGTTTATTGTGCCTTTTCTGCAGTTTTTATCAGGTCCATTTACACAAAATGTGCTATAAATCCTCCCTCACTTCATATAGTATATCATATAAGACACCCTGATAAACACACAGATACAGATATATGAAAGCTAGTAAATGTAATAGGAGATTTAGCATGCTACTTGTACAGATACGCTGTTATTCTTAATCTTGTGATTAATATGGACTGGCACTACTGTACAGATTTATTTTTGACCATATGCTCTTTAATTGTCATTGTTTCTCCCAGTTTACCCCCTTGCACATCTGCAGAATGTGCGGGCCGATGCTCTCTCCTTTTGCCTCAACAAGATGGGAGAACAATTTCTCAGCTGGACACCACGATGAAGAGAGAATTCCAGCAACCACGTCTCCAAAGAGTGATTAAAGTAAAATAAAGGTTTTTTAGAACCGAACAAGCAGAGGGTGAGAGAGAGGAAACTCACTGTCACTGATGTTCTTCATCTGCCCAGGCTCAGATCAGCTGGAATACTGTTTGACTGTGAGCCGCTAATGCGCTGCTTCAAAAAGGCAGCTGTTGTTAGAGCAAATGGACCCAGGGAAAATACTTTCAAGTCCAAGAGCGGATGAGCTTGCAGAGAACGTGAAAACACTACCACAGCTCTCTCAGTGACAGGTCTTACTGATTTAAGATCCTTTTGACTGTAAAACTTGGCTAAGATATAATTCAGCAGAGACTTTGATTAATTTTGAAAAGATTTACACCACGGTTTTAAATGAAGCACAAGTTAATTAAGTCTCTTCCTACATTACTGCAGACGGTTCCTCTAAGTTATTTTTCCCTCTTGTGAACTTTAAAACTTAAGTTCAATAATCTTTTTCCTCTGTCCTGAATTAAATATAAGAAAACAAAATATGTATCGGTGAAGGAGTTTTCAAACAAGTTCCAGATTCTTGCAATAGGTACATGCAAAAAAATTTTTTTCCCCCATCTAAAGAAAAATATTTTTGGAAAGGGAAAAAAAATAAAAACAATTCTGTATTTTATTCTATTTCAGTTTAGTTATAGCATTTATAAAAACTTCCTTAAATGAGACTTCCCTGTGACAATGAGTGCTGTAGTTTTCTATGCAAATGAGGTTAATAAATTAAAGAAATTTGCCTGCATATAAATGAGAAAGCAGTCAATTTATATGCCTAATAATAACTTTAAGCCTCCTCTGTGTTAACTTTGCTAGGAATATTTTTCATATAGACATATTTACAAAAAAGTGCCAGTTAAAAAAAAAAAAGCTTTTTATATCTGCCATTAAATGATTTATAAAGTTGCTGTACAGAAGATCTTTTTATATGATCCCTAATAGGAAGTGGAGGGAACCACAAGCCCAAGCTGAGCATATATTTAAGCAGTCTGCCACGTGAACACAGATCCCTCAGCTCCTTTGGAGAAGACCAGAAACACTAGGTTGGACAATCTGATGCTGCAGCTACATCCTCTAGCTGTCCCCAGGCCACATCAGCTAACTTGAGCCACGTTCACACGGGCTTCACTTTCTCTGACAGGATCTGAGCAACCAGAACTTCAATAAAAAGCTTGTGCAGGAGCCCACTCTCCCGCTTTCTGATACCTTTTCATTCAATTCTTGAAAAAGCAAATTTGGCAGTCTCTTTCTCTGGAAGGGCAAAGACATCTCCGTTTCTTCAGAGGTTAAATGAAACCTCTCCCTCTTGCCCTGACCTAAACTGGAAGCGAGCGTACACCACAGATCTGGCTCCACGTTCCCAGCTGACTCCCTCTGCTGCTGCATTATCAACGTCAGGCAAGCAGAGTCAACTGACACGACCGGAGAATCTGGCCAGATTTCTCTCAAATTTGTGACAAAATAACCAATATCTGGTTACAGATTCTGCCTAGAGACACTCTCTGAGGTATTCAGGATTAGGTATTCTGTACAGTTTTAGAAAGATATAGAGTAAGGCAACACCATCTTGGCTGCCTGGGTAAGAAACACTAAACATTTAACAGGACCATAACAACTTTTAGCATCTGTAGTGAGATGCATTTCACTAATTTCCAAACTAAAAGACTAACTTATAGACCTTACAAGCATTTGCCATCAAAATGTAAATTTTTAAGACAAATACAAAATGCCTGAAAACTAACAAACCAAACAAGTAAAAAAAAGTAAAGAAAATAGGAAAGAAGATTTAACAGCAATGAGCAAGATCCTTGCAATCTCTGACTACTTGCAAAGTCCCCACTCAAGGGACGGGAATTTTGCCTGCCTGACAGCTCAGCCCCCCTCACATTTGAGTTAGTCAAACCCACCCTTTGATTCCACGACACACCTCTCTGCTGACCTTGTCCAAGTCATTCATCGGTGTCCTTAGAAGCCGACAGTGATGCTGCTATAACCAGAGCCCTGCCTGCAGCCATAGACTGTAAGCAGGAATCCATCTTACTCCATGTATGCTTAACAACTGGCACAGTAAATCTACAACCCCGCTGATGAACTGTTTGCCATTCTAATACAAATACCAAGCTGTTCCCACATCAGCAAAAACCTACAGAGAAAGTTGTCAGGAGTAAAGAGAAAAATATCGTAAGAGTTGTATTCAGAATCCCTATCGTGATACACCCCATGGTAGCAAGAAATCTGCACAAAGGGGAAAAAAAATACTTCACTGACAGGTGGTTCCTTTACTTTCTCCTCCTTTTAATCGTGTATGGTTAAAATGTCACAGACTGGGACAATACCAATGGTACTAACAACCCCAAAGAACCACTACCCTTGGGAAGCAAAAGATACTTCCAGAAAACTCCATCAAATCGTTACTAGATGGGTAGTACCCACCTTTCACCCTAACATCTGCCAGCTGAATAGCGACTGAGCACCTTTTCTTTTGTGCGCTCACAGGTACTCTGAACGTGAGAAAGTTGGACCCGGGTCACGGACTCCCC
This sequence comes from Buceros rhinoceros silvestris, assembly GCF_000710305.1. Classification (NCBI taxonomy): domain Eukaryota; kingdom Metazoa; phylum Chordata; class Aves; order Bucerotiformes; family Bucerotidae; genus Buceros; species Buceros rhinoceros. The sequence goes on from NW_010403706.1 coordinate 13,361, forward strand.
TATACTGATCTAGAGTGACCGCAAGGACTATTGATTTTCATTTGTTGGGTACTTTTTATGTTTGATCCTTATGCTTATCTGTAAACAAAAATTTTAATACGGCCACGGTTAACAAATCTTTAATATTGTTTGGGGCCATAATTATCACAACTTGTGTTTGTCTACTATCATGCTTTATGAAGCGCAGGTTTGTGCCACAATCTGAGCACACCCATACCCCCACAGGAGATATCTTGTAAGAGGACATATAAGAGCTTATGCTGAACGGGAAAAGAGAAATAGCAACTTCACACAGCAGATCTTTGTCATATCGCATTAACGCACCCTCCTAAATGAGTCCCATTTTTGAAACTTCTTTTAAAAATTATCTGCACCCCAACATTTGGTATGGGCTTGCTCAGATGGCTACATTTATAATTATATTTTACCTATATATTTTGGCTTATAGTGCACGTTAGGAATGCCTAGTCTACATCTCTATTTTACAATAAGAACTTAGATCTATGGTATTTGAGATCTAAGCCCAACCATCGCAGACAGAAAAACCAACAGGCACTGTCAGGCGTAGAATATCCTGATTATTATACCTGGGTAATGCGAGTTTCTTTGAAATTAAAAGTGGGTTTGGCTTTGGGATAGTATCGGTAGAAAATAGCTTATATTTAGAAAACTTGACTCTATATGTAGAAACATCAACTAATGTTACTAGGCAACCAATTGACACTATCGTCATCATCATGGCTTTGCTTCCCGAACAAAGACCCCTAACATTAAGAAACATCAACTAATGTTACTAGGCAACCAATTGACACTATCGTCATCATCATGGCTTGGCTTCGCGAACAAAGATCTATAAATTTACAGTTACAAACTACTTCAAGAATGGCTGTACAAAATCGTCTGCCACTAGATCTCGTAATTTTAAAGGAAAGGAGTGTATGTGGTATGTAGAAAGCGACCCAAACAGAAAATATCTGCTGTATCTCGATCCCTAATGTCACCACTACACTGGAAGCCAGCATGGAGGAAATGAGAAAGATAGCTAAACAAACACGGGAGCTTCGAGAACAGATGAAGCCCAAGGTTTGGAGTGGCTGGCTCAGCAGTCCATTTGACTGAACGGGAATCAACCCGAACTCCTGGGTCGCTGGCGGTGTCCAGACAGGATAACAGTTTTGTTGTGCATATTTGTGATTTTGATCATTTTCACTTGTACGAAAAGAGCTGTTATCAAAGCTATTTTTCTAATTGTTGTCATGCCCACAGGAAATGCAGATGGAACCCTCAATCCACCTAAGTCCAAATTATAGAATGTTCCTCTTGACGAGTTGTGGCCGAGGTCATGGAGTGGATAATGTGGAAAACGGACAGGCTTGCTGTGTTGAAATACAGGTGGACCATGAGTCATCAGAGAAGAGCTGCATCCAGATTCGAGTAAGAATGGGTCGTTAAGCAGTGTGCCTCTGCTGTCTCACAGAAATACCCAGGTGAGTTGTTATCATGGAGTAATTAGTTACTGGTTAGCCCTAGAACATCTAGTGCTAACGCAGCAAGTGTATTTATCACCAACAATTCCGACCCTGTTACACCTGTCACCTTAATAAATTACCTATTTTTTTCAACTTTGTAAAACTGTCTCAGTGAAAGTCTTTGTCAGGGCTCTGAAACAGGCAAATATTGACTCTGATAGGTGGCCACACACAGAACCCTTTGAACATTAACTGTCAGCCAAGTCTGGGACTAGGACTTGATTTCCCCACACCTAGCCTCCTCTTCTGGAAGGAGTTTAGAAAGCAAGGAAGTCCTTTCTGAACCTTGGGACCTTGCAGACTCTGAATGCAACACGGGGTTCTACTATATCTGTCTTTTTAGATCATGGTTGTCTCATGAACAGGAGGATTTGTCACACCCTGTGTTTCCCGAGCTGCTCCAGTTCGCTTCTGTTTACTCCAGGTACACTTTCTTGTAGTCTATTTGCTGCTCTAACTTCCATGGAGTTGCATGGAAGATCGGCCAAGCTCTGTGCTTTGACTGGTGAACATCTCTGCTGGGAGATGTCCAAACTGCAGAAGAACCATTTGGCATGTGCCTTTGACATCGCAGACATTTAGATTAATAGCCTGCCCCCTCCCCTCCCCTTGGCTTTAATATCCTGTCCTTTATGAGTGACTTTCAGACTTGCTTTATGTTATCCTCCCCTGCAAGCATTTTGTGATTGTTTTTGCACTGAAAACTGGAGCAGGTGAGTGTACGCAATCTTGTTTCATAGACAGCATCAACTCAGCGGGGAAAAAAGTATATTACTGCTTACAGCACCCTCCTTGCTGATGCAAATAGACCTCCCCAAAAGCTGCATAAGGGCAATCCTCCCTCATACATATATCCCCTCGTAACATCCCTGAGACTTCTGCTACTTCAAGTACCGTAGATGAGTGATTTGCCACTTGAAGCTCTGGGGTTTAATGCTATCTAGATCCTGCTGGACAAACAATACTCTGAACTGTTGAGAGACAGCAGCCAGCACAGGACCTTAGATTTACATATTCCATGTTAAAAAGACAATTTCATGTTATAAAAACATCATTTACAGAAAAGAAATACAAATCCGGAACAATAGTTTGCTAAGTTAGATTTCTCCTTCAAATTAAAAAAAGGAGCTATTTATGAGTCAGAAGAAAAGTAAGCTCTGTAGTTGTTTCACTTAGAGAAAGAGCACCAGTTTTAAGGCCCCGGGAATTGCTGTTTCAACATGCGCCCACCCTGGGTTCCCCCCAGCTCAACAGGACAGGGCCTAACATTGAGGTTGTGTCTGTGCTTTGGAACTTGCAAGTTTAGCCCAGGCAGACCTTCACACAGCGAGAAATTTGTAAGTTCACACAATGCACATCTTCAAATATCTAAAACTTCGCGTGGGGTTTCATGCAGTCCTAGGCATTTAGGAGTTTCTTGACTTTCCAGTATGAGCAAAATCATTTCAGTTTAGCCATTCCCACTCCCCAGTCTGCTTCACCCTCCCGTTAGAGACACCCGCTCCCTACTACCCCAACAGCTTGCTGGCAAAACTGCTAAGGGTGACGATTTCCCGGATTAGAACACCAGAAGTTGGTACTCAACTGCCTTCCTGAACAGGCAGGAACAGGCTGTGTTTCTATAGCTGTTTTGCAAGCTGCTGAGCCACAAGGAACAGCGTCAGTGGGAATAACCATTCCCATTTCTACGTCGGGGCCCAGCTTTTCAGATACTTGATTTTTAACACCTTCATCCTGTCACTTAAATGTTTTCCCCTTTAGGGGAAGAGAAACATACCATGTTATGTTTAACTGATGCACAGAACCAGGGGAACATCAAAGGAAATATACTAGGTATGAACATATATTATTTTGATTTTGCTCAAAATATAGAGAGCAAAAAACAGAGAACCGGCTGTTCTGCAACACGCGGCTGACCAATTGCTGTGGGAACAAGTGGCTCTCAAAAGGCTTGGAAGTGTGCTGTACAGAAGCACCCAAAGCTTCAGGCAGTCAGCTCAACGTAAGCAAGGCTTTCATCCAGGAAGCAGCTTTGCAATACATGAACCCGGTGCTCAAGGGATGCCATACTCTTGCTGATTTATTTATTTTTAATAGCACAGAAATAAAAAAAAAATTCCACCAATATTCTGCGGATTCACCAACTTCACATAGTAGGCACAATGGGAAGAGGCAAGCAGAAGGATTTTTTTTTTTTTTGGTCCAAATCCCACCTGAATTCCAGGAAAATTCACCGTGAAAGTAGTTACTAGCCATCATGCATCTTCTTTCAAAAAAGCCCCAGCCTTTTAAAGCTCTCTTTCTCTCACCCTTATTCATATTGAGCTTCTTACCGAGAGGACATGTAATCTGTGCAGCCACTCTTTCACCAACGACAATGGTTGGGTGAAAGTTGCTGACCCACACCCAACTTTGAGGTTCGATTAGTCATCAGTCATATTTGCACAACGAAAACTTGCGTTTTAGTATCACTTAAAGCTGATCAAGTCCACTTGGGGAAAGAGGTAGCAGTTGGATTGGGTGGCACACAACCGGTTACCACCCGCCTCCCCCATTTCACCTTAACCTCACCCCTCGTTGAATGGCTTGCACTAAGATAAATGCAGGACAAGCGTACACGAGGGGAGAATGTTATTGCACTTCTTAAACTTTCACTTTACTCACTTGGAAGCAAAACCAATAAGACTCAAATGCCAAAAGCACCTCTGATGTTTTCTTGATACTCGATTATTTGTTTCGGACTCTTTGCTGTTTTATAGGTTAATAAAGATGTGCTGATGGAGATACTCACAGCACGCAGACACCCGCGCTGTGCAATAGAAGTACAGATATAACCTGCATTCTGTGAAAATGAATGATAGAGGGGCACAGACAGTTAGGCACACCAGAGACAGTGACAGAAAACATATTTGATTATTTTAATTTCCTAAACATTGTGAGATTCGAACGGGTCTTTAGACTTCATCCGCTCTAGCATTTGTCTGAAGCTATTATCTTGCTCAAAGCTCTCACCTCTGTGCGAAGCAAAGAGACTCCGATACAAAAATAGTGAGATCTAATCAGAGCTTATTGCTTCTGGTATAAGCACTGCCACAGGCTTTTTTTATCTTTTTTATTAAATTTATAAACTTGGGCATCCATATTTGGGATCAAAAGGTGATTCCTGCACCCTGCCACAGAGTAGTGGGCTGGAGTTTTCATACAATAAAAAACCTTTTCTTGTAATTTGTTGGGAAAGTAGGTGACTTTTCATTACTGAAGCAGGGCAATATAACTTTTCCTCAGATTATATTCAGAATTTATAATCTCTTTATATAGGAGGGGGCGAGTCCCTACACCCAGACCTCTACCACAGCTCCACTGCAATCATACAGAGTAATCCTATCACTCTCACAGAGGACAGCACTAGGATTGTCTATGTAGGAAAAACCTGAAATTTAGGGAAACGGATTTGGTAGCACTCTGTCACAAATGCTCCATATTGCTTCATGCGCATTGCTATACGTGCCTCAGTTTTTCCTCAGGGCACTTTCATGCAAGCACAGCTCAACTGACTTCAGGAGAATATCTATTTGTTTATACCTGCATAGAAAAGCATCAGACTTTCTGACTAGATTGTCTCAGAGAGCCAGGACTGACCGAAGAATCAGTTGATGGGGATCAGCACCCTCACATATAGTACAACAATCTGTCCAAAAAAGCCAAAACTGAATCCAAAGCTCAGATGACGTGTAAAACAAGAATGGTAATTTAAGATACAAACCAACACATCTAGCTGCAACTTTCAGTTTGTTGCACCAGGCTCCCAAATCCCACTGAAACTCTTTTAACTGAGCCACTTACACCTTACACATGCCTAAAACTACTCATCTACAGCTACTCTCTGTGATTCCCAGACTTACCTCACCAATAGTTATGAGCCTTTCCAACTGTGCTGGAAGTTCAGGTTGTAGTTGTTCAGGAGAAAGTGGGAAGACTGTGGGCCAGAATCACAGTGGTGATTTTTTAATTCAGTTTTATGGAAAGAAACCAATCACATCATTCACAGGCACAAGCAGTGCACGATAGCGAACATGATATTTTTCACATCAAGTGGAGTGGCACAGAGCACAGAACAGGTTGCTCCACAGACTTCCTGCTGTCCATCCTGGACGGCGTACAAAGCTGGCGGCACGCTCCCTCCTCTAAGATGTTCCCCACAGCTCACTCGTGTTTTTGAAGTCTCAGGAACGGAAAGAGAAATCAGTTCTTTGGGCCACCCAAACTTATTCCCAACACCTGGCCTCGTTACCAAAGCTCAGCTTAAGATTAGGGTTTAGTATGAGCAGGTCTGCTTCTAGTTAAGGACCTTTGCTCAGACACCTGCCCACTGCATGACTTCCTAAGGATGGTCTGGGAGAACAGATGAAGATACATGATAGCGTCAGTTCTTGAATGGGTCATTGTTGGTCTTCAGGAGCACACATTCTGTCCAGGCTGAAGAGGTTTCAGTAAACTCTGAGTCTGCTTGGACAGAATAGTTCTGAGCGGGACAATGTTTGTGCTTATCTACCTCTCTGTGAAAAGGTATTTTCCTTATAAGGAGATTTTACACATTGTAATTAATTGTGAGTTTAGTTTTCTTGTCTCTACATCCTCAGAAATGACATTTCTAGAAAAAACAGTTTAAAATTCCTTCCAAAAAATGGCAGAAGAATTACATAAAAAAGGGTGGAAAGCAGTTAAGGAGAGTGTTAAGCCCTTCAGTGTCAGACAGCCACAAAAGGAAGGGAAGGGGGATTTATACGAAAATCTTGTACGTGTAATTTATCTCTGCACATGGAAGACATACTACTTTGACACTCCTGTAATTGTAGTGTGCCCAAGTTCAGTTTTCACTAGTGTTGGTTATTTCAAAGGTGTATTTTGTACCAAGGTTAAAAAAAATGCAATTTTTTTTTAAATTTATTTTTTCTACATTGGAGAACACAGGAATATCCAAGCTTCATGGTAACAGTTAAGGAGCCTGAAGCTCTTTTTGCTGAGATTTTCTAGATGTTACCCAAGCTCCCCAAACTTAATTTTATTAAATCACACACATTTCTCTCTAAGTCAAATGTAACAGAACTCAAGCAAATAGCAAAAGTTTTCCTGAATTCTGAGTGTTTAGACTGACATGTATCAACAAACTGCCCTTTTTCAGCCTTTTCTGTTCTCTGAGAAAAATCTGTATTTCTGCCCAACTCCGCCATTTTACAGTCATGGTGCATTTACAAAATAATAAACAAATAATTCACATATTAATGCTAATAGCCACAATAGTCATGGCAATAAATCACTTTCTATTTGACCTGGGGGTTTGAACCTGCAAGGTGGACACCCATGCAAGATTTGGTTTTTTAATTCCCACATTCCTTGAAACTATTTATTAACTAAAGAAGTTAGCAACAACAAAGTAAAACGGGAACAAAAAATGGGTTTTTTAAAATATCTTGGTTTAAAAGCGTACCTCCTTCAGTGAGGATTTATAGAGGAACACCAAGTAGCACAAGTTGGCAGTGACATATCAAGGCAGAATAATGACAAAATACCCTTACATTGCCACCTGGTGACAGCAAAATGGCTTATCGAAACAGGCTGACGATATCACCTCTGATCCCGCTCTAAATATACACAGGTCAATACTGCAAAAACTGCCGTTGAAACAGGCGGTACTCACAGCGACTGTATCTGTAGGGGTGATTACAGGTGCAGTACACCTCCCTTCTTTGTGTGCTCAACCTGTGTCCTTCAAGTGCTGACATCGCAAATTCTTTGGGACATGATGTGGTTTCTTTGTTTGGTTTTGGGTTTGTTTTGTTTTTTTAAACACACCACACATGTATGTGCTCACCATGCAAGCCATCCCCTTGTTTCCATGAAAATGACAACTGCCACAGGGAAGCCTGGGCTCCATCCCTCGATATCTTACACGGGAAGCAGAGGCTTGAAGATCTCAGTAGATCTGAGATTTATGGTCTCCTTAACCTGCACCCAAATACAGGTACAGTAGCCGTTTTCAAGCTCAGCTGGTTGTCAGATGGAGCCCACTGCCACCCCCAACCGCTGGCTGGAAAGCCCCACTGACACCCCCAACCGCTGGCTGGAAAGCTCAGACGCTGCTTGAGGTGTGCCAGCACCCTTCACTGCACGTGCCCTCTCCCCAGGACAGTAAGCAAGCAGGAACAGCAGCTCCCAGCCCAGCGCCATGTCCTGAATCCCTTCCACAGGCCGCGATGACCACAAAGACCTTCTTGGCGTTTGGCTCAGGTCCTTCTCAAGCCTTTGAATCCGGCCTTCCTACCCACGCAGGGCAACACTGACCTAAGACACAACTGCCATCACAGTATGTTTCCTGCACACTTGCAGGCGGCCATGACGAAATTAAAGCCCATCACCCCAAACCAGACAAATGAAGGAATCAAACCTCAGTGATAACACAATTAAGGTTTCTCCAAAGTAGCTGTCATCCCCTAATGCATATTTAGGCAAGTAGTGAAAGCCCAGATGCATTATGGGATGATAAAATTCACCTTGGAGGAACTTAATGCTTAATTAAAAGGACGAACACTGCAATAAATGCACTAATGAGATAAAATCACAGCAATTCCTAAATCTTATGGAGCAAAAGTGTCAGTCTGAGTTTTAATTAATAGAGTTCTATATGGGTTTCTCAGAAATAATAATAAAACATTGAAGTAGTAAATCATGCCTGAAATTCATCACAAACTTATTTCAAATCCTACAAAATTTTTATTTAGGATTTTCCAATTTGCGGTTCCAAAAATGACCAGCTCTTTTAAAATGTAATTTCATGCTACTGCAGCACTTCGCTTTTAGATTATTTTATTGTTAATTTAGCACATTTTTATATGAATGCTCATTAACAATTTTTCTCATTCCTTCCAGTTCTCTTTCCTCAGCCCCTGAAAGACACTGAACTGGTCCATAGCTTGAACATTAAGCTACACATAGCCCAGAGCTCGCAACACTTCTCCTGGAACCAGCCTAACCCCACCCCACCCTCCAGCCCCACTGAATGATGCTGCAAACAGTAAAGAAACCTCAGCACAAGAGTGAGATGCAAAACACTCGAGTATCTATTTAATGAAAACTTGCGGAATGAGCGCAGTTGCTCTCTGCAAGCCCGGTGCATAAGCAGGCAACAAAGGTCATCCCAGCAAGGCACCTAACGTCCTGCCGGGGGTGTCAGTGCGGGTCAGGTGAGGCTGCACTGCAGTCTCTGTTTCCTGTGGGATTTCTTGAAGAAAATGGACATGTAATGGCCAATCCAGAGATTCCAGAGATTTATTTTGGGTTAGCAAAACTATGATTCTAAAGTGTGCTTATTAAAGTTAGCAGAACTCTGGTTCTCAGGCCTGCTTGAAGTTAGCAAAACTACAGTTTGCAAAGGTCTTTGTCTAAAACTGCTGAAAGGCAAGAATCTGAGCCAAGGTCCTGTAGAAAGCTGGTATTGTACCTTATAGAACGCTAGTATTGTTAGAGGAGTTGACCTAAGACAGCAGTATTATATGCAGTATCAAAACTTGGGAAGCGATAGATACTCGTTACCTTCTGCAGGGGCTGTGGAAAGTCCCTAGTGATGTAATTAAGGGATGGATTGGTGACGACTTTATACATAATTAATAACAAATCCTAATGCTTAGATATGATGTAATGGTATTTACTAACAAATTAAGTAACAAATCGTAATGCTTAGTATGATGTAATGGTGTTTAATAATACACTGACTATGGTATAAGTGTAGAGCTATCCAGGGAATAAACTTTGGCATTTGCTGATCATATTGGTCGTGTAGCAGTGTGCGTGACTTCTGCTTCGACAGTTTCCTGGGTAGTTATCAGCTTTCCGTAGTGCTTCTCTTTACCTCAGATCTAGAAAAGACCTCACATTTTCAGTTCCGCTACCAGAAATGTGATATCCTCTCATCCACACGTGGAAGCCCACTGGAACTGGACCAGTTCAGCACTGCTGCTCTGCAGATTTTGGAGTTTCCAACTCCCAAGCATCAAGTACAGATTGTGACCCTGGATTTAGTCTTAATACTTGCATGTAGATGGTAGTAACTACCTAAATGAGTCGTTTTCTAGTTCAAGACACGTTTTGCAGGGCAGGATGTCTCCAACAGGGCTGTCTCGCGTTATGCTGTTAAAAGGCATTTCTATGCAGAGGCAACAGAGCGCTACAGCCGAAGCTCGGTGAAGGGCCTCTTTCCAGCACAAGGGCCAGCAGGGTTCTCTTGGACACACTGCGACATGCCTTTCTGCTGTGGCCATGACAGAAAGCCTAGCCAAGTCAAGAGCTCACCTTTCCACCAGCTTCAGTGGGTTTGGAATAGGCCAGTTGGCCATTGGCTCACTGAGTTAGTTAGTTTCTGATCGCTTCTGCACACCTCCCTGTCTCATCTGCTGGCAAAACTGACCACACAACGCACAACTCTCAGCCCTTGCATGGTGCTGTGGATGGGATCAGCTGTTCTGTACCTGCTCTAATATTTTCCCCATAACTTTCAGCACAAATAGAGTGCGAATTGTTTCCTCCATCTTGGGAGGCTGTGAGGATATTCATGAGGTGGTTACTACCCACGAGCTGAAGGCCCAGCTCATGTTTCTTAGGCAGGGATGGTTGATGCCATTAGACATGGTCTTCTGAAGCCTGGCAGTTAGGGCCAGGGTTAATTAAGATGGTCCAAGGGCTCTGGACCCCCGATGCCCAGGGGAGTGTGTCACCTCCATGTTCCTAACATTAGGCTTTGTCACCCTCTAGTGGGCCACGTACAGAGCTTTACCATTCCATCAGTGTTGTCCTACCCCAGGACCTCTGAACAGCACTGAGAGGCTTGACCTTGAGAGTCAAAGTTTTCAGGTTCATGGCCCACAAATGACTCAAACATTCAACTCTCGCATCTCTCTTCGATTTTCTTTTCTCATTTAAAAAAAAAACCAAGCAACCCCACCCCTATAAACTGCCTGTGAAGCTGCAATGAAGAAACACTGAAAATGATGTCAACGTATAGTGGTGGGAGGTACAAGAGTATGCCCGCATTAAACTTTTATGTATGTATTTATGTATTACACATGTACCACTCAGCAAATCTATATTAATTTGTAGAAGATAGAAATTAATATTAATGTAATCATTGCACATATTAAGCAGATTATGACCTATTTTTTGCCTATTATCACACAAAATGTGCAGCCCTGCTCATTATTTCATGCCCTGAAATGCATTAAAAGGGTCAGGACTCTATGACAGCTTGAAGAATACAAACGAGATTTTATCTCCTAAAATAAATGCATCTGCAGGTTTCTCTACATTGTTTTCTGATTTTTAAAGTATTTTGTAATTCTAGTCTACTGGTACATTAAGGCTGTATGTTTTAAAATAGAGCAATTTCTGCTTTGTGTTCAAATCCTCTTTTTGAATAATCCAAGCATGATTAGAAACCTTGCCCTTTTCTCTTTCACATAAGTAGCTGGCAAGGCCTGGTTTTTTTAGGGGTAAGTTCTTTAGGTAGGAATACTTTGTTGAAACATCTACGGCTGTCACACCGGCAATATTTTCTGACTCACTTCTTGTCCACAACCAATGAGCAGTGAATACCGAGACAGAGTTGGCATTAGAGTTATCAGGTTGTACAGTTCTTTGCAGGAAACTGGGGTTGCTCTTTCACCACCGTTTCCCAAGGCCAATATTAATGTTCACTGCCAAGGAAATTGGCAGTAAAAACATTGAGCCTTTTTATCTTGGAAACATAAATTTAATAATAATAAAAAAAAAGAGAGATGATAAGTAGGACCTATTAACATCGCTTCAAAATTAGAAGATGAACCAAAGTCAGCAATATTTCTCCTTAAAAACTACCTTCCAGACTCACAAAACGAAGGCTTTTTTTCCCAGTCCTGTTCCATGTTATTATATACGTGCAATAAAACAGCAACTGGAGCTCCATTTAGGAGTTCTATCTACAAGCAAACACAAAATAACCATCCATGCCCTGAAGACGAAGTACTTACGACCTAACAAAATTTGATGAGATTTCTTAACTTCCCTCTTTCATGATGGCAGAGACCTCATGTGCGTGGATGAATTCAGAGCATTTCTCCTGTTTCTGTTGCACATCTTCTAGGCCTTGGCCGTGTCTCAGGCTCACACCTGATTTGGGTCAGCACACACAGTTTGCCACCTCTGAACCTTGGGTTACTACTGAGGAAAGCACACACCTGCATACAGGAACACAAACGGTGTTCTACCAACTCAGCGTGTGCCTAGCTGAGCCCCATCTAGCCAGCTCAGCTCAACCATGGCACAGAACGGACGAGCTAGAGAGGAGCAGCAATGCAGGCAAAAAGCCTCTCCTCTGCAGCCTCCCCCGTCCCGCCGCGCAGCATCGCAGCCCTTGCTCCCGCCTGTCACGGCAAGGCAGGCACTTACAGTGTTTGACTTTATTACAGCACAGCCAAATCAAATGCACAGCCACTGCTTCCTCAGATGTCTATATTTCATTTAAACTGGGATAAAGCAAAGAAACTGGAATATTGTCTCATCATGCATTCTAAATCAGCCAGGGTAGAAAATAATGGGGAGTTAATCAGATCACTGAAACTCTAATTCACTTGGTATTGATCGGGTAGATTCCTAATGGGACGGCAGACCAATTTCAAATTACAGTAAGCTGACTTACCCTGGAATACCAATGACCAGCTCCTGCGAGAAGCCTGGACAGACCACGAGCTCTCCTCTCATTATAGCACACACTCGACTGAATGCATCAATGTATAATACGATGCGGCATTTGGCTAATTAATAGGAGATTGATGAAAGGTGCAGTTTTGAAAGCAGAAATCCCACTTGAGTAAATGTGGGATGAAAGTCCCAACAGGGATGAGGTACACAGAGCCTTGGAAACAATTATTAAAAAAAGGAAGAGAGGAACTAATGGAAGGTAATGCAGTTAAACCAGGCTTTTCATTATATTAATCAGAGGCTTCATCACTGAAATCTAATACATGCCCTGTTTAACTCTTCACTGGCTTTATTTATAATTTATTTAGAAAAGGCTTTGAATTATGACCGCGATATCACGGTCTGTCCTGAACTGGATGCCTGTGAGAAGAGTGAGCCAGTGAAGAGTTACCCTCATCTACGCTGCATTTCCAGGTCAGAAATCCTTCCTCAACAAGCTGTCCTTGAGCAAATCCTGCTGTCTTTAGGCAATAACAGAATTAAGAGACTGCTACTGCAGCATTTTTTTCTTGCTTGCCAGAGCTACTGAGGGAAAACGGTACCTTACTTGTTCTTCAGAGCAAAGGATGTCTTTGCCATGTTTGGAACCATATCACATGAAGGAAGTTGCTATTAGCTCCTCTCACAAACATTTGTATACTGAAAGTTGTATGCCACTTGTCTACACCTCGAATTGTGGTGCTTACTGCCCGTTTTTCCTATTGCATTTTAAAACTACCTCCTCACTATCATTTCACAAGCGTATTTAAAGACCTCTGTGTGCACTGAAGCCTGTACAAATGTAGAGTGATGCCTGATAAAGGACCTGCTGAAGCCGTTGGACTCCGTGCTGGCACAGTCCATTGTTTTTTGCTCCAAGACGCGGGGTTTAGCATTGCTCATCTCAGTCAGGTCGTTCACTACAGGTGAAAGATAGTTCCACACAAAGGAGGTCTCTGTCAGTGACAAAGTCCTCCTGCTTTTAAAGATGTGGCCCACATGAACAGTCAGATGCACTTCAAGCAAGTAATCTCTCCTTCTTAGCCAGCATTTGCTGCTATCGCAGCAGCGAGGCCGTGCCGTGTTGCACGTGTCTCTGCTCTGCAGAGTGCATCATCTGATACTTTCATGGCAGCTTTATCAAACTGAAGCAGCACCTGCAGGGCCAGCTGAGGTGTGATTTGCCGTGACTGTATGAGCTCATCTAGACTCTCCTGAAGACTGTTCCCCAGCGTGGTGTTTCCGTACAGTTGATATGCCATGGTTTACTGAGATGGGCAGGGCACCTTCCTGGTCATCCACGGCTCTGGACGCCTGTTACGTCTTCGCTCGGCTGCCGCTCCAAGCCCATCCAAGCCACACGCCCCAAGGGGAGGCACTTCCATAGAGCACACCGACACAGTCCCAGGTTGTCACATGAATGGAAACTAAGGGCTAGAGTTGCACCAGAAAAGACCCATTACTTTAACATACGGAAATAAGCTGATGCAGCCCTCTCCATGTCTACAAAAGTAAACAAGCTTAGGCAGGGTTCACTCTGCTATTTAAAGTTGCTGTTATGTACTGCTACGGCCACAACAGTTCAGGGATGATTTAGTCTTTATCAGAGCAGTATTTTTGCCTGCAGCACGCAAATGTAAAAAATTATGGGCAGTACATTCAGTGTTCTTTTTCAATTACTGCCTCATGTCATTAGAAAAATGAATTCTGATTTATGAAAAATAGAATGTATCAGTTATTCCTATTAGTAATTTTAAGTACTTATAAAGAACTAACATGTAGGGTATAAGTAATGCACAAGTCATTCACTTACAGAAGCAGCCATCACGTCACTCAAGCAGTTCCCTGAGGCACAGTGTAATTTCGACTTTCTGACTGGATGTTTAAAAGGATTTTCAGCCAGATAGCGTACCATGTAGGGATTTTTCAAACACATTCATACAAACGTTCGTTAAACTGTGTGGAGACGCCTAGCAGCCATCCAATTTTGCCACGTAACAGCCTACCTCCTGTCAAGTGCTGCACAAGGCCTGTGTAACCCCTCGTGCGAATGGCAGTACTTCTGAGAGAAGAATTGGTCCCTTCCTCCTGACCAAAAAGCAAAACAGACAAAAGCAATCCAAGCTGGAACTGTGCCAGGCTTCTAACACAGCGGATGACCTAGAGACAGTATGTATTCCCTTCTGGAACTGAATTTCATTTGTTCATGTGCTCTGGGCGTAAAGACAGTAGTGTAGATGGGAAAAAAAATATATACACATGCAGACATATACACACAGATACACCACTTGAGATGTACCAGCAAAATGTACTGTAGTTCTTAGGGGTGAACTTGATGGTTACAATTAATTTTCTATTTTAATCCTACATTTTCACATGTTTACATTCACCTCTAAGCTGATAGAGCTGAAATATTTTATGGCTTGCTCTAAAGCCGGTAAATCAAAGGAAAATCATGTGAGGCTGCTCTAGGAATAAAGCCTGCTTTTAGGCAAAGGAAACCAAGAAAAAAACCCCACCACCTTTCTGGAGGGATTTATGCACCCTCCCGCCTCTTGAAGTTCAGAGGTAGCCCCAACCCGGTTGATGGGATGCAATACCAGACTGCCTTTTTTTCCTGACCCAGTCACATGATATGCGTCCAGCTCTCCTTCTAAATGGACTCCAAAAGTACTCCCAACCGCTGTGAGGCAAGACAGTACAAATGTACTTGTTCTCCGAAGCATAAGCACCTAAAGGGTGCAGAGAGTTGACCACAGTGATAGCCACGATGACAGAGCTGAAGGAGCACCAAGATACCTCTGAACAGGATCAGAGCTTCTCTGCAGCCTTCTCTCCCAGTCCTTTCAGTTCCCATCTGCTACTTGGTCCAATACCAACCAACACCTCCTAATCCCATACCAACACCCCCTCCCTAAGCGGCAATGAACTGCTAAGATCTGGTCCTTAAAGACATCTCAAGGCTGGGATTGTTTGGAATCCAATTGCCTGTGCTTATTTCTGAGGAGAAAAAAAAAAAAAAAAAAAGGCAAACTACATGAGCCGGGAAGGCTGCGGCAACAGCACGAGGATGAAGGGTATATGTCGAGCTGCGCTGCGGCAGGTTTCTCAGGAGGCATGGACAGAAGAGACTGCCTGTCCTGGGAATAGCTCCAATTGCTTTTGGCATCACGTTTGATGCCAGGTTTCCCCGAGTAGAGGGATTGTGAAGCAAAGCTAATGGGGCAGTTGTCCTCAGTAGTAAGTTGTAATAAATTCATTCATGAAAACACGAGGCTGGCAAGCCATTAACAAACAGCAGCTTCCACTTAATCTAACACGCAACAAGATCTCATAAGAAATTACCATCAACATATGAGCTGTTTACATAAAGCCCTTCCTTCAGAGCATTTCTCCTTTTCTTTCAAGCTACCCAGATGGAATCCTTCCTACAGCCCAATGCCAGCACCCCACTGGCAGCTGCTGACCAAGGGCACAGGCTCAGAAAAAGAGAAGATGAGAATACACACTCGATCCATCTTGACCCTCTCTTTGGTTATGTCACTACCTGACAACTAACCTGAGCATGTGGTGGAAGACAGGGCTCAGAACCCTCCAGGAATGGGAGGTAAATTTTCACAGTACTAAAAGCTGCTGCACAGGACAAAAACATCTGGTTTGCAGGGGGAGAAATTAAAAAACAAAACAAGAAAAAAAATAGAGAGAAGGAACATCACTGCAATACTCATATCCAGCCAAACACAAAGGATTCCTCCAGTTTTTCCCCCAAGGTGAGGTTTGGCTCTCACCAGAAAGCCTTCATTTAGAATTCAGGGTTAGAAATCCTCTTTTTAAAAAGAGGATAGTAAAGTAGTTAGCTCTGGATTACTCACTTTTTTTTCAAAAAGGTGTTTACTCACTTCCACTGTATTTTTTTCAAGATTATTACTTAGTATTTCCTCCTCTCCTTCCATCCCCTTTATTATTTGCTGAACTTTGCAAGTAATTTATGAATATACATGAAGGCATATGCATTTTGTGACAGTTTTTCAATAAAACATTAGAGAGCTGCATTCAGAATCACTCAGTGGTGGCCAAATGGTTCCTACTTGCAGTCAGAGCACCAGGGTGAACGGAGCTGTGCCAATGCTGACAATTTTCAAAATAACTGACCATTAATGAAACTCTGCTTCAAAGAGGCTGAGACATGCAATACTGATGACGTCTCTTGCTTAGCTAAGGGTGGAGCAGAGAAACATCCAGTAACATACACCAGGAGTGTTTCTTTGCCTGTATTCAGGCGACAAAACACGTGAGAAGCTTTGCATACTCAAGGAGCATAGAGAACATCAAGGCAGGTACAAAACAGGCATTCCCTTCACAGCTGGCTTCATAAGCCCCTGGAGCTCTTCAGGGGCAACTGGAATAATTTTAGAAGGACAAACAGCACATCAGAAAATTGTTAACAATTGTCCTGGGTTCAACATGGAGGAACCG
>NW_010403707.1:0-1523 GCF_000710305.1 Buceros rhinoceros silvestris
TTAAAACCCCAGACAAACAGAGCAGTGTCTTTTATCACTGGTTAATATGGGATTCTTAAATCAAAGCACTGCCGATCGATAGTGAAGTACCTACCTCTCAGCTTTATTGATTACGTCTACACAGCCTTAATTCACAGATTAACCATGCTGGCTCCCCAGGTCTCCTCTTGGCCAAATCTGGATACGGCGTGCACAGAGCAGAGAGCGCCTTCCTGTCACGCTTGTGTTCTATAAGCTGATTGATCCAATCTAAATCCACGTTGGCAAGTGCTGGACAGTTCAGTGGTAGTGAGAGGTGAGGTGGTAGAGGGAGAAAAATGTTTCTCGGGCTGAGCTGAGTTTTCAGCACAAACCACAAAGAAACATGCTCGCATTTCTGTCACAAAAAAGCACCAAGGAACTGATGCTGTCAGGTGTTCTCAGAATAAAAATCTCTCTCAGGTCTTAGCCCACATTCATAAAGGGTTTGTGGGGGGAAACTGCTTCTCTTTGTGTACTGTACAGCTTTCTGCAACAGCTTTACTGGATGATCAGTTGAGGAGGAGGGGGAAGAGTACAAATTTGTGCTCGTTGCTTACATGTGCTGACTGTGTGTGTTTTATTGCCCCTGCCACATTTTTGAGATCGTGGGTATGGCACATCCTACGACATGCAGGATTACCCCAGCACCTACATTTTCACCTTCTGTGAACAGCATTCAGCACCACAACGTAACAACTTAAGAGCCACAGCAAAGAAGAATGCGGCCGTTGACCAAGACCACAGCTAAAGAGACTGACCATAGAAGTAATTATTGAAAAGCCTGAAAATTCTCACAGCCTGGCTGTGTTAAGGGCTACCAATTAACCGAGCCAGCAGCACAAAGTCTGTTTGCAGGCCAGTCCTGTGGCAACACTGAGCCTCTTTTTACATGTCTTGTAATCATTTCACAAACCTTGGTTCAGGCACTTCTCCAGTGCTGTCAGGGAGAGAAGAGTCCTGCTTATCGACTCTCCGTACATCACATTTCTCCTCTCCCCAACCTCCCACCTGAGCCGTGTTCGGCATTCTCAGTTTCTGTATCCAATATCATCTTATCCGAGGTTGGCATATTGAGCTGTTGTATGAACGCTGATCATCCTTTCCAGGAGATGACCTACATGATTTTTGAGATATCAAGTAATTGTAGATTTCAAGAATTGAGCAGCTTTAAAAACAGAAGTTGAAAACCGTCTGCAGAATCATGAGCCTTATTGTCACTCTCACACGCTCCACAGATTGAGTTACTTATCTTTTTTCCTGGAGGTGGGGCAAGGTCTCTATTCCCAGAAGGCATTCCCCTCCCAAGGGTAAGTTGTTTCCTCAGATGTTACACTTAAGGAGTGGAAGAAAGTGGACAGAACGAGGCACAGGCCAGGGACTGGCAGTCCTGTGAAGAATGGAGAGAGCTAATTGTGAGGAGTAATAGCTGTGCCTCCCCAAGGAGAGGGATGGAGGGGGAAAAAAGGGAGGGCAAGTGAAGCCTGAGTGAGATTAAGATCTCT
>NW_010403707.1:1646-3999 GCF_000710305.1 Buceros rhinoceros silvestris
CTTGGCTGCAGCTGGGTCTCACCCACTCTCCACCTTGAAACTGTCAGCAAGCCAATGCCTGGCACAACAGCCAAGTAATTACTGATGACATGTGAGCAGTATTCTTTCCAGATTGGCTTTCCTGCTTTTCTGCAAGAAAAATAAACGAAAAGCTGTACCCCAACAAACAAGACAGGAAAAACAACAATACTTGTATGGGACTGATACTGGAAACACACTGCTCCTCCAGCTGCCGACTGGAGAGAACTGCTCCCACCCTGGCCCTCCATTATCTCGGCGAGGAAGGGGACGACTGAAGGCAGGATGGGAGAAGGGCTCTTTCCAGAGGTCAGCACGTCGCTTTTAGTCAAAGCTCAATGCCACACCAAGAACAGGGAGAAGGCGGCAAAGCAGAATCCACCAGGCATGAGACAGGCACGAGACAGGCACAGCACATCTTGTATTTGATTTACGGGGAAGTAAAGAACGGCATGGTTCTGTCCTCTCCCCTCCTTTTAACCCGAGTTACATGACTCAATGTGCCATCTGTTACAGACTAGTAAACTCATGCCTGGCCTGTCACACAAGCAGCAACTCAGTACTGATGATTTCTACAAGCCTCTCAACCATCATTCTCTTCTCTAAGATAAGAAGATCAAATTCTAAAAGTCCAGCCCATTTTACAGAACTGGCCTTAATGGTTTGTATAGCTCTATCTTCCCAATGTTACCTGCTGGCTTAGGCAATGTGCTGTCTTATTCCACCTCACAAAATGAGGACCAGAGATCCCCTGCCTGAAGAGAAATTTATGTGCACAAACAAGATATCATTTCTAACCAAATAAAGGCCTTTTCTTTATTTTTCACATAAAACTCTTATTCTATAATTCTCAGTAGGAGCCACAGAGAAGAGATTTCTAACCTTCACCTGCTGCCCTCTGTGAGATGTTTGTAGTTTCTCTTTCCGTGGACAGCACAAACAGAAGTGTACCCCCTAGGATGAATGGATGTGATTCAGTTGGAGTTCTCACAGTCTTGTTCTGCATCATAAGGACTTTGTTTCTCTTCTCTTCATACCTACGGATGATAGATTCAGCCGGGCAGCCCTGGAAGAGACTATTTTGGCTATTTAGTTAAGATTCCTGGGATATATGCACATTAAAACACCATCCAATTAATGATTCGGAGATAGAAAATCCAAACAGGAAATCATTGCATAGGTCAATGGATGAGCCAAGGAGTTGGGATATGATTTGCCACAGGCCAATTAATTAGAGATAAAGAAAAAAATGCCTCGTTTGAAAACTACAAAAACTCAGAATGTGAAAAATAGGTTTTTCATTCATACCACAAACAGTTACGCTGACTGCTACCGTTAATGATAATTCTGCAAAACTTTCTGTTCTAAATCTATTTTCATATGCTTCTCACTAGAAAGTATTACCATCTGCAGGGTGATTTTCCCTTTCTAGTCAAAAGTAAACTTCTTCATTGACATTTTTCCTAAGTTCTTAGGAAATCACTTCAACTATGTTAGAGCCATGCAAGAAAAAAAAAAGTCCCATTGAAAGGGGCTTGCTCCTCCAGAAGCATGCTCTAAGATGATTTAAACTAACCCATTGTCCTTAACACCACAACAGAGCAGAACACACACAGCTACTGTTCCTCAGCTGAAGGATAATAACTTCCTGCTCCGGGATGGTGACTCCTTTCAATGCGTTAACTCGTTCACTTTCGATCATGTACTGGTATCTCTGAACAACTGACCAGGAGGTGCTATCCGTGGAGCACTGGTCCCGTCCTCTGATCCCTCGGAATTAGCCCCCCATCCTTCTCCCAGTTCAAGTCCCTGACTCATGCTCCTGCTGGATGGGACCACTCCCCATCTACTGGGGCGATCGTCACTGCCCAAACAGCTAAGCTGCCTCTGAAGCAGTTTTCTATAGTTCGCCCACAAATTGGTTAGTGGCAAAATGTAAACCTGAACTCTGTATGTCATTAGGAATGGACATAATCTGTACATGGCCTTGTAGCAGGACAGGGTTAATACGGCCAAAAAGGGCAGCTCTGTGACACGAGCATTGCAGTGTCCTCAAAGGTAGAAGGTAACCAGATGTTGTACCCATGAAAATACTCTGCCTTCCTTATTCTTTTCTTTTAAAACTACATTCCACATGTAAATGCATACAGCATTAGGAAAACATGAACAGAAATTGAAGAGAAGAAACAAACCTTTATGTAAGACATAGATATGTTGCCCAGGAGCAAGTTTGGACCTTCTTCCTCCCACCCTCCAAGTGCTTTTGACACACAAATTTGTGTGAATGAAAGCGATCATTGCGGTACAGTTATTTAAAAAATGAAATTGCTCTTCC
>NW_010403707.1:4091-4909 GCF_000710305.1 Buceros rhinoceros silvestris
TCTTCCGAATATTCAGACAGGGCTTAAATCTGCGAGTACATTCTAGCATACCAACAGCAGACCAGTCAAAATCTGTCCCACAGCTACTTACAACCCCCCCTCAGTGTTACCCATTTACATCGTCCTCTGCTCTGCGATCCAATGCATCGGGCATGTTTCTTGCCAGGTTGGTTTTTTGGGTTGTTTCGTTTTTTTTTCTTCCCACTGCTTCCCAAGGCTGTTTAGGAACAGTTTCACTGGCTAAATAAGAGAGCTTGGCTTTTGATACTTCAACTCTGCAAACAGCTGGTGCTTTTCGAAAGGGATGGTTTCTTTTTTTGGCATGCTCCTCGTTTCTTACCGCCATTTCTTGCAAGAAAGAGAAAGTGAATAAGGAGAGATAAACAGGAATTTGCCTATAGTAAATTAAATCCCATTCTCTCTGCTCCAGCCACAGCACGATTTTTGCACAGTGCCATTGAGTGCAGAGGTGCTGGAATGCAGGGACTGGATCTCCAATACAACAACCAGAAGGAGAAGATTTCTGCATGGTAACACGAAAGACTCAAAAGGGGGTGGATAAATAAATAAACAAACTGTGAGGCGTGTATGGCAGGCTCTGTATTCTCACAGTTATGTTTGCTCCATCACCACCTGTTTTGCTCACACCTGAAGCCTCTCAAAGTCTTTTCCCTGCAAGCATCACATCCTCTTCCATGAGCCACGTCTACTTGCACTGCAGCAAACCTGAAGTCATAAGATTACATGCAGGCTGGTTCACAGGAGATACAGAAGATTGAGATACACGGATTGAAGAGGCTGAGATTTCAGGTTCCCCC
>NW_010403708.1:0-202 GCF_000710305.1 Buceros rhinoceros silvestris
GCAGCACCCATGGCATCCACAGCACCCATGGGACCCATGGCACCCATGGCACCCACAGCACCCGTGGTATCCATGGCACCCACGGCACCTGCAGCACTTTGTCCCCTCCCTGGTGGGTGCCAACCCGCACACTGAGGTGCTGCCTGGGGCCTGGGTGACCACGAGTGTTGCCCCCACGGGGGTGGCCTGGGGCGGGCGCGGG
>NW_010403708.1:590-807 GCF_000710305.1 Buceros rhinoceros silvestris
GGTGATGGGGTGGGGCGGGTACTCGCGAGGGCAGCGTGTCCTCCCTGCCCAGCACACACCGCTCTGGCCATGGGGCTGTGGGGCCGTGGGGCCGTGGGTCTGTGGGGCTGTGGGCCTGTGGGGCCAGAGCTCAGCCCCGCTTCCCCCTCTCTCCCTGAGCCCCCTGGCGTGGCTGTGGTGGGGTAGGGGGTGCAAGGTAGGCGCGCGCGGGGGAGGC
>NW_010403709.1:0-4437 GCF_000710305.1 Buceros rhinoceros silvestris
GCCCGAGCGCCAGCCCCGCCGGCGCGGCTGCTGGGGCGAGGAAGCGGGGAAAGCGCTTGTCTCTGCGCGAGAGCGTGAGGGATTTGACACGAATTTCAAGGCCGACGTTCCTCGCCGGTGCCCAACAGTGAGTGGTGCAAAATCTGGAAGGTCGGGACGCACATCGCGTGTCATCGTTCCAAGGCTCGCGTGGAGAACAGCCAGCGTGAGGCAGGGAGACACTAAGAGACCTGAGCTGCAGGGGGAGGTGAACCCTCTGCCTTAGGGCATCAGAAACATCAGCGTTAGGAGCGAGCAAGTCAGGACGTGAGCCAGTGCAGCCGTTAACAGGAACCACAGTCTGCCCAGTAACGTGGGCGGCGGATGGCACAGCCCAATGGCCTCCGTCAGTCTGTGGCATTTTTGCAGGAGCAGGCTACCTCCTCCTCGTCCCCTGCATTTACACAGCCCTGACAGAGACCAACCTCCTCGCATAACCCAGCACTGTGGTCCCCACCACCTCCTGTTTTAGCCGATTGTATTTCTGGTGACTCCGCTCTACTCCACTCTCATGGGACCCCACCTGGAGTACTGCATTCGGCTCTGGGGTCTCCAACATAAGAAGGACATGGACCTGTTAAAGCAAGTCCAGAGGAGGGCCACAAAGATGACTGGGCACTGGAGCACCCCCCCTGAGGTGCTGAGAGAGCTGAAGCTGTTCAGCCTGGAGATCAAAAGTCTCCCAGGACCTAAAAGAGGTCTACAAGAAAGCTGAAGAGGGACATTTTACAAGGGCATGTAGTGATAGAACAAGGTGTAATGGCTTCAAACTGAAAGAGGGTAGATTTTAGATTAAATATAAGGAAGAAATTCTTCACTATGAGGTTGGTGAGGCACCTGAACATGTTGATGAGAGAAGCTGTGGATCCCTCATGCCTGAGAGATTTCAAGGCCAGGCAGGATGGGGCTTTGAACAACCTGGTTTAGTAGAAGGTGTCCCTGCCCACGGCAGGGGGGTTGGAACTAGATGATCTGTGAGGTGCCTTCCAACCCAACCCATTCCATGATTCTATGACTTTTCACTCTCCTCATTTTGTAGGTGGGAGAATGAGGGGTCAATCAGATTGTGGTTTAAACCTTGTCCTGGAAGGTTCTTTTCTCACATGGATGAGGCAGGAAGTAGTTAATGTGAATTATTCAGGTGCTTTCTGATCTTTCCTGCAGCTGTAACTATTGGTTACAAACTCACGGTTTTTATGGCAATTAATTCTCTAGCTCAAGCAAATACGACCATTTTCAAGCACTCCAACCAAACCCCCTCCCACACACATAAGACAATCATAATTTTTCAGGTCCAGTGTCTTGGGATCTCCATGGCCCAAAAGCAACGTTAAGCTGGGAATATCCCTCTCTGGCAGTTCACAGTCATTGTATTTAATCCAGATAATTTCTGAGATAGCATATATTAAACCTAGCACTGGCTTTTATTGGTCCCCAGTGCAATTCTAGGAAGGGATTCCACATTTCAAGGTAAAGAAAAAAAAAAAGGCACTTCTACTGCCAGCAGTTACCAAAGGACGGATGTTTGAACCTTGATGTGCGAGAGGCCAGCTCTTATTAGATGAGCTTCCAGGAAGGATGCAGAAGAGGCAACCTATGTGAGTGTAGCCTATCACGTGTCCCATGATTTATGACATGAATACAACTCCACAAATTATGCTTTGGATCCCTCCCAGGGACAAGTGCTCTGTATGATAATGTTCTAGAGGCTTTCACAGGTCCAGTCCGAGTCCTTCGCTGAGCCCTACTGCAGTCTCGTTGTTGAATTACCAACAGCCCACAAACCACCCACCCCATTGCCTTGCTCGCACAGTGGTGAGCCCTAAGGACGTGTTTTGTCTGGCCTGCTCACTGTGCACTGAGCATCCTTTGCAGCTATTCCACACTAGTGATTTTTACATCTCAAAATACTGCTAGGAGCACAATTTCCCACTCAGGCTCCAGATGGGACCCTGGAGATGCTGAATGTGAGTGGCTGCTTAAAACAAAGCCTCACACCGTCAGAAGGAATTCAGAGCAGGAAATCCCCGCTTGCCTTCTGTGGACAGCTATTCCAGCTACTACAAGAAAGCTGTTTGGACATTAGCTCTGACTTCCACTTGCAAATATTCCAATATTTGTAGCTTGCCTGTTCTACTGCAGAATCAGACAAGACCTAAACTCAGAAATAAGCAGAGGGCCTGAAATGAAAAGCCTCTGCCTCCCTCCATCAGGCAGGCACACATACTGAGCCCTCTGCTAGGCAGGGGAGGAGAGAGAACATCATCATTATTTGCTGGGCAGCAGGAACGTGCTGGTGAATTAACCATGCCCTCAGTTCTATAGGGAACAGTAAGTAATTTATGCCCTAAGGAGCAGGGGGTTGCTGCATGCAGGGAAGAGATGGAACAGGGCTGTGCATTCAGGTCACATTAAACGGGGGCTGTCAGATCTTTTCTATCTAAATCACTTCATCACGCTGTTATTATTTACCAAGCCTCCTTTCTGCTTGGAGGGTTTACAAATGGCAAGAGGAGAGGTCCACGCCCTATAGTGCTCACCCCATGGCAGCAGGATCGCCAGGCGGAGCTGGAGGTGCCCAAAACTTCCTCCATCAGGCAGAGGTGCAAGGGGCTACATAGATCCTTGGTCTCAGGGGATGGGGGCTGTGGGGAAGGTGGGACTCAGGGAGAACCTTGGGGAAGGACAGGGTCATTGCAGATGCAGAGAGATTGATACAGGTGAAAAGCCAGTGAGGCAGAGGACAGTCGTTGGGAAAATCTGGCCAGCAACAGGAGTCAAAGCAAATAGTGAGGGTGGGTGAGGTTAAAAGGTCAGGATTCAAGAGCTCTCTTGTCTCACGGGGCTGAGAAGAGGAGCCTCATATTCACCTGTGTCAAGGCATTGGTGCTTGAGCACTGCGCAAGGGTGCCAGTGGCAGTGACAGCCCAGGTGCTAATGGAGGGAGCAGCAACCTGCCCTGTGCAGTCCCCAGCGCGAGGCTGGCTCCATGAGAGGCCCCAGGAGAGCCTAGAGCCCACCTGGGGGCAGCTGGCCCCACAGCTAAAGCCGGGAGGAGACTGCGGGTCTGCCTGCAGGGCAGGAGGGACATCCTTCTGACAGCCTGCAGCCCCCTAGGCTGGAGCGATTCCACTGCAGCAGGACAGCAGGACAGCCAGCAGTGCTCAGACACACCTCAGGCACGGGCGGGACGTGGCCTTTCAGAAACAAGTTTAGAAATCACCTCCAGGCAGTCAGCTGAGAGCGACTGCTGCCGTTTGGGCTGTATTTCCTCAGCAGCCCAGGGGCACTAAGACAGTCACCTGCGGGCAGCCAAGTCCCAAATGTGTGTAGGTATCACCCTTCACCTCCCTTTCTATTGCTGTCATCTGCTGGGGCAAAGGTAGGAATTGCAAAACATGATGGTTTTCCAAAACTTCGAACCAAAACAAAAGCTGCAACTAAATGCAAACGGAGGAAGTTCATTAGTTTGCTTCCAAGGACCGAGCATTGCCCTGTGGCTTCTCCCCAAGGACTGCTCCCAGGGCTGGCACATGGGAGCTGAAAAGAGATTCTGAACGCAAAGATCAAGGTCTTCTCTTCAGAGGTGAAATCCTGAATGATAGCAACAACTTCACATCCTCCACAGGGGCCCAGGCCACAGAGGTCGGGAATTACGCGCCTTCTCCAGGCAAAACAAATGCGCTGTGACATCCCAGGCCAACAGCAACTGGATTGTGCCCACATACAAACCCGCTTCTGGCTTAACCAGCAAAAGGTCTCAAACAGGAGCCTCCAGAGCTGATAAAACCCAGGCCTAATACACAGAGCTGGTCACCGCAGGAGGCCAGAGTGCTACGTGTGTCCACGTACCAGAGATACACAGGACGGGGTGTCTATTTGTGATGCTGGGCTACTGCATGAGAAGCAAAGTACTAATTTAACTTCTTTATTTCTGCAACTTTTACAGACTGGATCAGAATGAAAAGTCGATCTGCCTTTTAACATTCTTTGCTTCATACCATCTGAGGTATAACAGGAACACTTGAAAGGAAATGGCTCTGGAGATAAGCAAAATTCAGTCTTCACATCTTTTAAAAGCTCTCGGGGCAGAGGCCAAGCAGGGAGATGCCCAACAGAAGCATCTAAACAGGGCAGACACACTAGGCTGCTTGTAGCTCAGCTCCATCTACTTTGATGATTCTTTTTAAAGGGTGTTAAACCATGGAGAAAGCTGTACATTTACAGCTACGAAAGCAGCTGCTCTGCAGCAGGACCCCACAGTGCCAGGTGCTGGCTGTGAACACGTAGGTACTGGCTTGGGGAGTGGGAGGATGATGCTGCAGCAGTGGGGTCAGCTGCAGGATGCCTGGGCACCGACAGGCTCCCACTGCCAGGGGGAGCGGCTTCACACCGAGG
>NW_010403710.1:0-270 GCF_000710305.1 Buceros rhinoceros silvestris
TTTGCTCCCCCTCGGCCACAGCCCACCCCTGTACATCGCCCTCTCTCTCTTGCCCGGCGCCACAGATAAACGCGCGCCCCTTGGTGTATGCGCAGGGGCTGGGTTGTGAAAGCCTCCTCGATCAACACCTTGAGTACCTGTGCCCCCCCTCCCCACCCGGCTGAAGCTCCCTGCGCGCCCCTGCCCACTACAAGAGGCGACAATAAAGCCGATGTCCATCATGTCGCCTGTTCATTTGAGGAAGGGCAGATACCGACCTCAGCTCCCCCC
>NW_010403710.1:475-771 GCF_000710305.1 Buceros rhinoceros silvestris
TTTACACAGATGTGTATCGCCTCATTTTTTGTTCTTTTTTGCCCCTTCCAACCAGGCTTTTTTCCTTCTTCTTCTTCCCTTCTTAGCCGAAGGGGAAGCTCCCCGGTATTTACAGGGGACGCGGAGGGCGTTCAGGGGGACAGTGACACCCGGGCACACCCCTGAGCCACATGCCCCTGCTCGCATCGTTAAACTCTCAGGGAAACTGTTGATCTCCTTCAAGTGTGTGGCTGAATCGTCGCTTTTAGTGCTCATGGCTGCGTAGCTTCCTTCTCCGCTACCCCAGCCCTTCCCAC
>NW_010403710.1:1027-2808 GCF_000710305.1 Buceros rhinoceros silvestris
GCCTGCGCCGGGACGGCACCGCGGAGCGTTTCCTGCGGGGGCCGGGGAGGGGGACGTGCCCTCACTTTTTAGCCAACTGGACCAGAATGATTATTACCTTTATTATTGCTATTATTATTATTATATTAAATCTAAAATTATCCCTTTGTAACTTGCAAAGCACCTCTAAATTTACCTTAAACCTGATTTCTTTCCTAGCCAATGGTGTCAGGGGCCGGCTAGCCTGTCCCTCCGGAGCATTAACCCTTGCCGCTAGCTGGAGTGAGAACTGAGGTTTGGCCCTAAGGAGCTGTGCCTGTAGATCTGGCACAGCTTTGCTCCCTTAACTCCTGGATCTTTGTTTTGGTGGCGACCAGGGAGAGCAGAGAGCGCTGTGCTCGCATTTCCCTCTGGCTTTTACACACACACACGCACGCACGCACGCACACACAAATGCCCCTTTCCAACTTTCTGCCTTTTGCGCTTCCCTTCCAGTTTTTTCACTTCTCAGACCTACTGGCAGCATTTGCCGAGATCTAGATCCCCGCCGTGGTAAGTGATGCTTTTCTCCATTGCAAAACTTGCTCAGCTCTCGGCTCGCTGTTCCAGGGATGGGTGTAGAAGTTGTATTTGTTTGGAGCAGAATTGCCCAACCCCAGTGGTTTCACGTCAAGCAGCACAGAGTAAAACTATTGTCGTGTATTAACTCTGAATAGGAACAAACAGACCAAATAATCATTGCTGGCTCAGACAGTAGCATGGCACTAATGTCATTCTTTCTAAGTCTGCAAAGCAACTTTTTTTTTTTTTCTTGTTATTTGGGGAGAGCAAGCCTGTGTTTTGGGTCTGATCTTTATATTTACATTACACAGCAGACCATAACAAACTATACAAAGAATGCAGCTGCCGAATGTGCTTTGTGAACATGCAATTTTGATTGGGAGTCCATACATTCAACCTAAGTGTTGCAGACACACTGATACCACTCTGCAAGGTTCGTGCAGTACCTGAAAACTCACTCCATATTTGGGGGGAGGGGTTGAAGAGACGTTGTATTTTAAACCCCTCTATTTAAAAAAAAAAAAAACAAACAACTACAGTAAATGCCTCCTGGACATTTATTTTTAATGTACAGTCTGCAGCTCTGACTGGATCAAATTCACGATTATTCAGATGAGGTTGAATTTGAATAACTTGCTGGTTTTTCTCTTTTTCCCTCCCCCATCATCTCCCCCCCCCCCCCCACATCTTCTTTTTGGTGTGTGTTTGGACATTTATTTTTAATGTACAGTCTGCAGCTCTGACTGGATCAAATTCACGATTATTCAGATGTGGTTGAATTTGAATAACTTGCTGGTTTTTCTCTTTTTCCCCCCCCCATCATCCCCCCCCCCCCCTTTTTTGGGGGGTTTGTTTTAAAAATTAAGAAAATGAAGAGAACCGCTGAGTCCGGCTTATCTTTGGCTGACATAATTTAGCAGGAGACCGTTCTCAAATGAGGACTGGATAAATTAGGCGCTTTAGTTCTCCGGATAAAGCGATACTCGGCGCCCGCTCCCACCGAAAGCAGCCGGAGCATGGGCTACCCCACGCCCCCAGGGCGGTGGCAGGAGGACGGTCCCAGTGGAGGGGCGCGGAGAGCCGCCGGGCACCGCCAAGTTCAGGGCACGTCCCCTTTACCGAAAGCCGACCCTGCACGTCGCTGAGAAACGAGCCCGGTAACCGCATGCTAATGATTCCCCTCCCGCAGGTCCCCGCTCTCCGGAGCCGCGCAGAGGCCGCGGGTGCGCACAAGCGGCGGG
>NW_010403711.1:0-202 GCF_000710305.1 Buceros rhinoceros silvestris
ATTAAAAAGTGTTTATTTGCAAAAAATAAAGTTGTTTTAACAGTAAACTATCTTATAATAAACTCCCGATTTGTGACGATCTGTTCTTTTGTTAATCATTGACAAATCCTCAGCTGGAGAGTTCTGTACCGGCAGCTCTTCACGGCCGCCCCGCCGAGCACCGCGGGGGGGGCCCCCGCCAGAGCGTATGTATTACAAAACG
>NW_010403711.1:537-749 GCF_000710305.1 Buceros rhinoceros silvestris
TCCCCACAGAGACCCCAAACTGGCAGGCACCCGCTTCTCCATCCCTGCAATGCCCCAAAGCCGATGGGTACCCAGTTCATCATCCCCACGGAGCCCCCAAACTGGGGGGCACCCAGTTTGCCATCCCCTCAGGGTCCCCAAAACTGGGGGCACCTGGTCCTCCATCCCTGTGGTGCCCCAAAACCAGGGCAGGGTGGCCAGGGGGAGGGGCC
>NW_010403712.1:0-8180 GCF_000710305.1 Buceros rhinoceros silvestris
GTGGTGCCATTTGCAGAGCACCACAGAGACATCTCAGCTAGACACCTCCCCTGCATCCCCGCTGCGCCCTTCGAGCCGCGAGTGCCGTCAGCTGCTCAGCAGGTCATCAAAACTCCCATAAAAACCGCCCCGAGATTTATAGCAGGCCCAGCACAGGTACGCCCAGCTTGTGCTTCCTGCTCAGTGCCAGTCGGCAGGTCAGGCTCAGATGGTGGCCCGGTGCACAGCCTGGCTGTGACCGCACTGTCGCTGCGCGGCTCTGTGCCAGGGCTGACGGAGGTGCTGCCGCAGCTGCCAGCGACCAGGACGCGCTCTCGCCTCTCACTGCACAACGGGCTGAAGGTGCCAGACGTGCCAGCACAGGACTGCTCGGCTGCGCTCCACCTATCTTGAGTTACAGCTCCCTGTCTCCATCTTACATCCCCGTTAGAAAATCTAAAAATAGACAGTTGGAATTAATCCTATTGCAATGTCTCAGATCGCTATCAAGAACTGGCCTGATCTCTCAGAGTCCTTCCGAAGGCAAACTCTTCGTTTTACATCCCCATATTTGGCTTTTGTTTTGTTTTTAAGCAGGGAAATCTAGTCTGTGTTTATGTGCTAGAGCAGTAACTGGAATGATATCTTTACTTTTCACCAGTGCTTTCCACACATGCTTTTTTAACTAGAGTTTTCCTTACGATTGTTAATCCTGGAGCAGGAATTTCCTATTGCATTCCTCGCGGCAGGAGAGCAGGAGGGAGAGGCTGCTTTTTCTCTAGCAATATCCTTTTCCACCCATCCTGTTTATATAGCGGTTTTGTTTAACAGGACGGAGCTGTCTGACAGCGACTTTGCCCTGGCTGTAGCATCCTTGCTCTCCATACGCTTAACCTGGCTAGAGCCACCCTCAGAGCCCTTTGGGACTGCTTTTCCTTCTTTACCTCCTGGCTTGAGGCTGAAGAGCAGGGCAGGAAGGTAGGGTCAGTGCCGGGGCTCTGCGGGGTGTCACAGCGCTGGGTTTTCCAAAGCCTCCCTGGTCAGCCTTTAGGGAGTAAGAAACACAATGGATACTTCAGTGCCCTGTTCCCGTATCGTTGTTTATCTGATGGGAAGTTGAAGCCCGTCCTGGTTCTTGGCTCTGACCATTACCTCAGGAACAAAAATGTGATTTTCACAGGTGCCACGTCCGTGCAGCCTGACTTACAAGGCCACAGCAGTGGCCCCGAAGTGCAAGAACCACAGGACTTCCCTGCAAGAACAGAAGTGCAAGATGCAGCGTCAGGCTCCGGAACTGGTGATGGTTTGGGCACTGATGTCACTCGGAACAAGCTGGTTCAGCATTTCCCCCAGCCCCTGAGAGGAAAGGAAGTAAAACAAGGTGCCTAAATTAAGGAGGCGTTTTTTTCAGTGTTTAAGCTGAGCACTTTCACCATCCACCTTCATACTGACCACAAAACCTACGCTACAGTGGAGAGGTCAGCTGATCCCAGCACAGGTCTCCTCTCCTGACAAGCAGAAAGCTGACCTGCTGCATCTCAGGGTGATCTGCAAGGACAGTTTACCCAGACAGCGAGAGCCCGAGCCCTCAACAGCGTTCTGGTGCCCAGCTTTCACTGGCATCCCACTGCAACGTGAGGAGAATCACGCGCTCCCACAAAACACATACTCTGTGTCTCCCAGTGCACTCCTGGGTATGGCGATGAGGATCTGGAAAGAAAACATCAGTTTAGGGGTGATCCTTCTGAGCAGGAAAACACACTGTGGATTCTGGCCTCCTGAACGCAGCAGGAGCTCGGCTGGAGCTGCAGGCACTTTCAAGGACTGCTCACTCTCAGTTGCTGTGCCCCCCCTTGGGTATTTCCAGAAGATATTCCAGAAACAATTTTCTGGTAGATCTGGATTTCACCCTAGATTTTTGCAGGAGAGATGATCTAAGAAACTGTATGGTGCAAAAAGAAAATGCCAAAAACCCCAGAAAAAGTGGCTACCATTACAAGTGCCTAACTGACGGGAAAAACGACTATAGACACGTTCTCAGTATGTAAAATACAATTTATTGTAGTTAGGCCATTCATAAGTATCAACACAACGTAGTACGTTTGAAACAAACATCCTACCAATAAATACGACCTAAACATTAATATGAATCTTCTGATCAAGTGTGTACAGTGTGTTGACCCAGCATCGCACAGTGAGCGCTATATGACATTTCCATAGTGCATTCGGTCTGTTACAGGGACAGTTTGCCACAAATACTGCAAAGCAGCGGAGCTGACTCTTCCAAGGGAAAACAGCTGACCTGTTTCATCAGGGACTGAAGGCTGATACAAATGTCAGTGTCCTACGTTAACTGGTTATGGAACCTCACGTTTTCAGGAATGGGGAGACTTTGTTTCTAATACAATTTTTATAGAATTGTAAAAAAATCCCGCTTTCAAATAGAAGGAGGATATTATCATCAAACTTACGTGAACAGCCAGCTCCCGTGATCAGCGAGCTTGTTTTCTGTTGTTTCAATCCAAACAGGAATTGTATCTTGGATGTTTTCAGAGCTGTACTCGCCACCTGCATTTCAAAGGTCAGGCGGTGCAAGCCCCCAGCACTACTCCAGCACTTTGCTCCCTGTTAGGGAGCCTCTGCTCAGGTTAGACCCAGTACCCGTCAGCGTGAGCAGAGGTGACACGCTCTAGTCTCCAGGGTTTTCAATGTATAAATGCAGATACAATTTCCCAATAGTTCTATAATCAACTGTATCTCACCTTTATCTGATTAAATCATAATTCTACAGCATCAGCCCCGCATGGGGTTAGTCCTGCCAGTCTGTATGGCATTACCACGCTCACGCAGAGGGCTGGGTGCCACCAGCAGTGCGACTGGCTCTACCGCTTCTCTGAAACCCCAAGGCTCCTCCACCAGAGTGGCTCGTGTGCTCCGGTGTGCAAGGTATCGACCGCTGGCAGGGCTGCGGCTCACAGCAGGTTTCCAACAACTCACTGCTGTTCATTCTCAAGTCCGACTATGACCAAACTACGCCCATGCCAGTGGGAGATTAAGGACCGTACGATTTGGCTTCTAAGGTGTGACCCATATTTGCATGGACTTACACATCTCTGACACTGCAGAAGGCCCCTGAAATGGGCACAGACTGCCTTAATACGCATTTCAGCCACCCTGCTCTGCCAGAGTGGTGTGAACTGCTCGAAATGCAAGTGAGAATCATGATCACAGAATGACTATGACTGCTGTGGAAAAGGTTTGACCATCGGTATAACGGTGCGTAGTGCGTAGCATGTAGTACCCCTCAGTGCTTGGCATGTAGTACTCCTTTAAGTAAAAGAAAATTCACTCACCAAGTGATACAATTAAAAATTTCTAAGAAACTACTGGTTAAGTATTACCTCATGATTATGCAAATCATGTTTATATCCCTCCTCTTTGCAGTTTATTCATTTGTATATATTTAGATTCTTTATATTCAGGTAACAGAGATGAAATACTTATTTTTATTTAAAAAGACAGTAGGAAAAAACAGGGATTGAAAGGATTCCTTTTCTGTACAAAAAATACATTTTTATGACAACAGCCAGCACCTTCATAGTAGGTCCTTTGCTCCTCTACTAACTGCCAAGGTTCAGTCATCCATAACGCCATCATAAAGTATCAGGATTGGTTTTCTTTCCACTTTTCAACACCAAAATTCAATGCACTACTACGGAATGTTTCAAAAGTCAAAAGCTACATCCTGATAAAATCAGGAATCTTTCTTTTTCTTTTCTTTTTTTTTTTTAATTTAAAAAGGAACTCCATGCAAATAAATACCTAATGTGCACTGAAATACTCGATTCTATGATACAGATGACTTCAGAGAAAAGTCCCTTTGTAATTATCGAAACTAGTTCTATTAAAAGAAGACAGTTTCAAAACAGAATTAAAACCATTCCAGTTTACTACGAGTTGATGTTTGCTACGTGTTCAAGCAGATTACATTTTCTACCTAGTTGTGTTAATCTGGGGGCTCAGTGTCACTCTTTTGCAGTGTAGTGAATAGCTGACAGGTGGCTTTTCAGTGCAGTTCTGGTAGTCCAGGCTTTCAGCCTTCGCTCGGTTCTGCACACAGGATCTCACGTTAAGCCCAGATCTGCAGGGAGAGAGTTCAACACTTGCTTACGACACTGACTATTCTATCAAACGTTTAAGATTTGGCAAGGCAGTCAGATTAGTGGGACAGCGTATCAGCAGCAACGATATTATTTAACCCCCGAGTTCAAAATCTAACAGTCCCGCTAACACTTTGTGGGGACTTTCATTTGAATCTTCTGTTCGTGTTTCTTTACACTGTGTTTTTATATCCTCAGTAGTCCTTCTACAATCAATTTTCCTGTAAAATCCTCCCCTCTCACTCCCCTTTTTTAAACAATCAAAGAAAGAAAGAAGCCCCCAAAGTAGGTGCTCCCAGCACTTACTCGGAGAGTGTGGTCCCAGGAGCCTGAGCAGAACGCTGTCCCGTCGGGAGAGACCCGCAAAGTGCTGACGCGATTTTCGTGTCCAAACAGAATGGATACTCGGGACCCTTTCAGCACATCCCAGACATTTATGGTGTAATCATTATAGCCTGCAAACAGCAGGCGACCTACAAAGAGAGTCAGATTTTACAAAGTGAGCTCTTACGTAGGTAACGTGTCTTGACAGCAGCAAGGGAGCCGCAAGCCAGCCCTCCCGCGCCGCCCTCTGCAGACAGCAAGCCCTGACCACCGCGTCCCGCCGGCTGGCTGTGCTCCTGCCGGGCCCCCTGCTCCACTGCTGAGCTACCCACGCTAAGGGCTGAACCAGTTCCAACTTCGTTGTTTAAAATGGAGTTACAGCTGAGTTAAATTGTATAGAATCTGTTCAGGCATTAGAGACAGGGGATGGCTCCACATCATGACAGACTGAAAAGCACTTCAACAGCTAATGCAGGGTAATGATATTTCACTCAGGCTTTACACAAGAAGTTGAATACAAATGGTTGAATGATCAGTAGAGAATTTGGTGAGTGATTCCTTGTCCCCAGTGGGACAAGCTGTGGGGCTGCTGACCATGACAGAGACATCTGCCTCTGTCCCAGGCGGAGGGCAGTTCAGCACCCACTCATCCCCACGCAGGGTCACTGGAGGAGCTCTGCATTTGTGCTGGGGCAGGAGAGAGAAGACTC
This sequence comes from Buceros rhinoceros silvestris, assembly GCF_000710305.1. Lineage (NCBI taxonomy): Eukaryota > Metazoa > Chordata > Aves > Bucerotiformes > Bucerotidae > Buceros > Buceros rhinoceros. Next base: position 5,174 of record NW_010403712.1, read on the forward strand.
AAGCTCATATCTCCAGATCTGTAGTGAAAAATGTCAATGTTTCTCTTCGTGCTCCTTTAACATACTTTTATTGTCTATTAATCATTTATTATTCTCTAAAAATGATTTGCCTAGTGTGCTTAATAGTCTTGTTACATTTCAGGTTTCCTTTGAAATGTTTTTTAATCATTATTGTGAAATTCTAGCCTAGTTGTAGTTAATGGCAAGATATTTCCTGCCTTCAGCAGGGCAGGAAAATATTTTTCACTGCTACAACGAAGCAATAGCCACCCAGGTTATTTAAAGAGGGATTATTTTTACAGAAACAAAAAAAGGCTTCCACACATTAAATGTTTCTTTTGGTACTTGGCATTACTGTTAATAATAAATGCCTTATGAAATTAAACTGGGTAAATTTTACAGTTCCCCTCAGATCCCAACAGCAAGATAACCTCCAAAGTTCAGGTCTTACCACTGAGGGAGAAGTCCACACTGGATGCTCCAAAAATGATGCTCTCTTTGGAATAAATTGCTACTTCCCTGTCTGCACGAAGGTCATACAAACGACACTAGGATCAAAATAAAACCAACACGTGTGCCTCAGTAAACACTGGAGTCAACGGGTACTACATTTCACTGAAGAAATGGCTGTGGGAAGGACTGTAGCCTAACAGGCATCACAGGACGCGGCTGCCTGTTGTCTTTGCTGCTGCTCTTTCGCCTGCTGTAACTGGCACTCCTCTGCAGTCTAGCGGGGATCTAAGCAGCACAAGGCTGTTTTGTCTGAACCAAGTGAAGAACTCGCCACTTGTCTCCTGCCTGTCCTGCTATAAACAGATGAGTGGTGGCTTTGGACCATGGCTACCCACTGAAGGTCCCCCCACCCTCTTGCTGCCTCACTGTAGCTTCCTACATATTAGGGCATCGTGCTGCTAGGGGAGTGCATGGGGAGACAGTCTCTAAAGATAACAGTTTAACCTCAGCTGGAGTCTGGGAGAGAGGATTAAACCTCTAGTCATCTTTGAGAACACGGACCACATGGCAGGGTGCTCAGACAGCCTCTTGGCATGAAGAAGCCTAGATGGTCCTTGCTCCGAGTAAGACCGGATAGCAAACAGCCCCTGCCCTTCCACGAGGCCTCTCTGTCTGAAAAACCTATGTGAAAATAAGTCGAGTGAAATAATACATTTTTATACAGATCTTCGGTTTTCATTCCTCATGGAAAATCCCCAAATCACCTCTACAAAACCAGGAAGTGCGGGTTATCATTTGCCAGCACTCTTAGCTTGTTTAACATGAAAATAATGCACAGACAGAGCAGACTTCATTGCCACACGGACAGGCAGCCTGTTCACCCTGAAATCGAAATGCACTTCTGAAACTATTTGAACTGAAAATCTTCCTCAGAAAGTTAAGGTTAAGCAAACACTGGCCAGGGGGGTTTGCTAGTATTAAGACTTCACTAATGAAAAATGGCTGGTATCCAAGCCTGCACATAAAGGAGAGGCTGTTTCGTTCGCAGGGTGGTGGGGAGCTGCCAGCTACGTGAAGTCCGGGGCTCCCAGTGCTCCACACCGATGAATAATTCTATCGGACTGCCCTGATAGGCCGTTGGGGTCACCGCAGGTGACAGCACTGCCATGTGAGCAGTTTTATGGTTTCCTTCCATTATCACAGGATTATCTGTTCCTTGAAATCCCCAAGTGTACAAATCAGGCCAAGGACACCAGCCGGGTTATCAGTCCCTAGTGCTGAAAACGCCAACCTCTTCATTTCACCAGTGAATTAGATGGGAATTGACAAAAACTCTGTCAAAAGTACAGAGATGGAATTTCCCATCCTCCTGCTCAAGTCGGGGGTGCCAGGAATAGTTAAGAGAGAAAAATCCCATCAAATAAATTAATGAGCACAGCAGCCCAGAGCCTGTGGTACCGGCAATCAAAAGAGAGTGCTCTCATTGGATTTTAATGATGGACAATTTCTCCATCTCACTCCCTCAGCATCTCAAGTGCTCACAGCACCGCATCCAAACGTGCGGAGAGCCACCGGGCTCACCACAGAGCTAGAGGTATTAATTTACAATCACAGCTTTTCAGACCCACAAGCGGCGCGCACTCTCTCCAGAAGAGCCTTGAAAGGTCTGACATCCAGTGAAGACAAAGGGAACGTCCCTGTTGAGTTTAGCTAGTATTGGAGCAGACTCAAAACATGCCCTGAGAGCAGAGTACTTTTAGAAAGAGTCACACGACATCATGTGATGTTTGAATAAACAGCAGAAACAAGGTGCCAGGTGCCTCCCAAACATTTGCTCTTGAGTTTCACCTAACTGCCAGCTGCAGGGCTGTGCTACAGGCAGAGCCTAATGCCCCATCGGGACCGGCCAGCTGGAAGAGCCACCACCCATTTCTGTACCCCTCAGGGGCTTGAAGGCATCAGGAGGTAAGTGGCATTTTGCACACCATTTGCTGACCAAAACTACCTTTCAATACGTACCACCGTGCCCCTCCTAGCAGCTTGCTCATAGGTAAGACCCAGTAAGAGCTACTGTATCATCTAGGATGACCTGGATGCAGCGACTCATCCCAGGGCAGAGTGCTGGCAGTGAGCCAGGCTGACGGGCAGGAGATGCAGGTGGCCGAGGCCACCCTGGGGCTGTGCTCTCAGGATGCCCGGGGCTGAGGAGGCCAGCTGACCGGGTCTGCCCAGCTCCACGCTGAGCCCACCGCACCTCTGCTTGCCGGGACACACACGCTCGTACGCAGGCTCCCTTCATGCCCTTGTGCTGCGCTGCTCCTTCTGACGCACCCTGCAGCATTTCGTCTGGCTCCCCCCATGCTGTGACCAACAACCGTACGAAACCAAATCTCTTCCAGTAAGACAGCTAATTTTGATCATGAAACTTCAAAAACAGAAAATATGAAATAAACGTTTGGACAGTATCTCACGTAGAAAAGTTTGCAGAGGTGACCTATAAAGCATTACTAGATTTTCCCTATCACACTATATATAGTATTTAATATATATTATA
>NW_010403713.1:0-669 GCF_000710305.1 Buceros rhinoceros silvestris
CTTTAAATTGGAGAAGGAAATATTACCTTGATTCTCTTCAAAAAAGAACTAACTTGCTTCACTGTACCAAACTGGGCTTAAAGGGAAAGAACTGAGCAGTGTTCAAGCTGTTACTGCAGGTTTGTCAGCTGTAACTGAGGAATCAAGTTGAGTTAGTTATCACCTTAGTTAAATGCTAATCTGGACTGTCTCCACAGTTGAAAATATGTATGTAATGAGACCCTAAAGTGAATACACCTGCACTCAATTCAGAGTTTTGGCCTGTGTTTCTCTCTTGTATGCCCTCAGCTATGAAATAGCTGGAGCAGTGTTGCCCCTGCTGGCCTGTTGTCATTTCTAAGCATTTTATTTTTTCAATATTGCTTTAATTGCCCTTGTGTTGTATGCTAAGTCGTGGTATGTGCAGGGGGTTTTAGAGAAGTCTCCTTACCAAGGTGAAACAGGCTGTTGATGGTGGCTTTTGCAAAGTGCAACGGTTGAAATTTGTCTGCTACTTCTGAAGACTTTTTATTTAAAAGCATGATCATCTGGGAAATCCCGTGGATAAAATCTTGATGGTTGATGTGCAGGAGGTTTTAGAGAAGTCTCCTTACCAAAGTGAAACAGGCTGTTGATGGTGGCTTTTGCAAAGTGCAACGGTTGAAATTTGTCTGCTACTTCTGAAGACTT
>NW_010403714.1:0-451 GCF_000710305.1 Buceros rhinoceros silvestris
GCCCGGCTCCCCGCACGGCAATGACCGGCGACGCTGCAGACGCTGCTTCGGCACAGACGGCCAGCACCGGCCGTTTCGGGAAAGGCACCACTAGAGGTGTCGCCCCCACGTGCCCAGCGATTCCCTGGAGCACCATCCCCTTGCAGCCCCCCAGATCTGAGCCCGGAGGGACATCGCTGGTGGGTGAAGCGCGGTGGACGCTGGACTCCGAGCCCTGCGGAGCCTCCTCCTTCCCCAAACCCCCCCAGAGCACCGGGACCCTCGGCGCGGGGGCTGAAATCAGCTACTGGAAGTTATTTACGAGGCGATTACCGAGCTGGCTGTGAACGAAGATAATTTGTAATTACGCACAACGCTCTTAGAATCCATCACGGCCGTGTTTTCAGTCACTTGTTTTATTAAATTAAACGCTCGGGCTAATTACAGGCATCCCTTGGCTACCTGCCTCTCG
>NW_010403714.1:668-998 GCF_000710305.1 Buceros rhinoceros silvestris
AGCGGCCGCTCACACAGCACCGCGCCGGGCTGCGATCAGCAACTCTAAATCACCTCGTGAAAGCCGGCATTACCCTCTGCCAGGAACCCGGCCGGCTGAAACCTGGCCGGATCCCCGCAGAAAGACAGCTCTGAGCCTTTACAGTTTTTGTTTGAAGAACGTTCCTGGCTGAGGAGTATTTGGGGAGTAACTCCTCAGTGCAGGCGCTGGAGCAGGAGCGGCCGAAGGGGCGTTTGACCCGCGTCCGCAGCTGCTGTTCGGATGCGGCTCAGCACCGCCTGGCAGCGGCAGGAGAGGCAGGGCCATCTCCCAGGAACGGATGGGGGACAT
>NW_010403715.1:0-204 GCF_000710305.1 Buceros rhinoceros silvestris
CATCCCAGCTGGGCCCTGTCCCCAGCCACCACCTTGCAGGGGACAGCTATCAGAGACCCCTGCACTCTCCCCCAGGCTGTCCTGGGGCACCTGGGTGCTGTCCCCCCAAGATGGGGAGCATGTAGCATGGACTGGGGACTTCACCCCAAAACACCAGAGCAGAGATCCAGCTCCCGCCCTGCAGCGGGGGAACGCCCACCACAG
>NW_010403715.1:575-831 GCF_000710305.1 Buceros rhinoceros silvestris
GTGGCGTTGTTAAGCAGGACTGGAGCGTGGCTCTACAGAGGCCGAGGCCACTGCGCGTGTGTCGGCACCACTGCGCCAGGCTGACCTGTGCCCTGGCAGCGGTGGCAAGAGGACAGCCCCGGGGACAGTGGGGATGATCAGGAGGTGGCCATAGGGCGCAGATGCCAATCCAGAGGTTGGTCCCCACTCGCCTCCTTCCCAGCCATGCCTGAGGGATGCTGAGCACTTGGCATGACGCAGGGATGCTCTTCTCCAC
>NW_010403716.1:0-236 GCF_000710305.1 Buceros rhinoceros silvestris
GGTTGCCATGGTGGCAGCGCGAGGTCTCTCCCTGCGTCCACTTCGTGCCACCCTGCCCGCTGTCTGTGCCCGTGGCCCTCCCCACACGGTGATTTATCCTCCGCCCGCCACCCACGGGAATCGCTTTTCCAGAAATCTCAGCCATGTTCTGAGAAGCCTCTTCCCAGGTACGGGGGGATTTCTGTCCGGCGGAGGGTGGGAGGCGCAGAGGGGCAGGACAAGCCACTTCTCGTTTC